>NC_133665.1:124974703-125052366 GCF_037893015.1 Macrotis lagotis
AAACATTACTGAATGATCCCTTCTGAGTATTCATAGATCTCCTTGAAAGTAGCCCTATAGGATTTATCCTGATATAATCTATTACCCTTTCATTTGAAGCTTAAACAACAAAAGTTTCTTACATAGGATTCCAACAGTCTTGTAGGTGAGCAGTATGATTAATTGAAGGCTAACCGCAGAGTTGGGAAGACTGTTGTCAACTCTTGCATTCAACATATACTAATTTGATTTTTCTTTGGCATCCCTGTTGCTTCTATCTCAGTGTTCCAGTCAACTCTCTAAAATAATTAAGTCACATAAAACTTACCAGTTTGTAGAAGTACAGAGAATTTCAAACTTGGATCTAAGCTGCCTTGATTAAATTATAGTTCAACAAAAGAGAGAATGAGGCAAAAGATATAAGAATCCACCATTCCTTTGCTATCAATTAAATAAACAGATAAATCAACAGGAAGAACAAGTTGATCTTGTCACTTCTGTGTTTTCTGTTTTTAAATTACCTCAAGTAATCTTTTAATAGCTTCTGTGATCAAAAGAATAATGAAATATAGAACTCACTAAACCTCAATGACAAACACAAAGCTTTATCAGCTTGTAACTTTCAAGAGACAATAAATTTAATGCTGATATGGACTGAAACTGAGTTGGCACAGACAGTTATGCCACAGTAACATGCAGTCTATATCAGCACAATATTTATGACTCAATGAATATTATGAGCCATGGGAGGATATATATGACACCGGCAAAGCCCAGGAGAATAAGTTGAATTACTTTGGTAGCTCTCATAAATTAAGGGGTAATGAGTGCTACCAACTTGCCCTGCTAATTTGATGCAAAGAACTTTGTAGCTTTCAGTCACTTCTAGATACATGCATGAAGTAATGTTGCTTTTCTTCCTTCAATAATTTGACTTCTGTGTGGACTTTTCATCTCAAGGCTTTTCTCTTGAGCTTGTGATTTCTCATAGAATCATGATGTCTTACAAGAAGTAACTTCAGAAGTCATTGAGTATAATCTTATAACCATAAATAAATATTTGCTACAATTTCCTCAATACCAAGTTATCCAAAATGTTTTTAATAATTCCAATAAAAATATCCTTATTAGACAAATTATTTGACAAGTCTATATATGGTTTTATTTTCTTTCCTTTTATTGATCTATAATTCTCTGTCATTTAGCTTTTGCCTTTTGTTTCTAGTTCTGCCATTTAATATAACACAAGAATAAGTTGAATTTATCTTCTAAATGATAAATAAGTTCTTAATCATTGGATAGAAATGGCCTCAGACAAACAGACCTGAGAAAGACTTTAGTTTAAAAAGATCAAGATCAAAACTTGCATTTGGGTGATTGGACTCTAATGACTCTGGAGGAGTGACTGCAATGGATGACTTTGAACACAACACTTCATTTTTCTTTTTTTTTCTTTAGTCATTCCTCAATTAAAACCAATTTCTATTCAAATCAAGAAGACATCATCCTCTTGATGTCATTGGTCTTTGAGAATAAAGGATGCATAACAATTCTTTATTTATGGTCTGGGGTTTTCTATAGGTTCTTCCAAATATTAATTCAATTCATTGCTTTGGTATTTTTGAAAGCAACATCACACTTTAGAGACACAATGCATTTATAATCTATTAAAGTATCTATTTTCATATGATATTGTATAACCAATGTCAAATTAGCACTGACATGAAAGAATCAATTAATATAGTAAGTTTTTTTAAGAGAGAGGCATTGCTGTAGATAGTAAATGATATGGAATTCCAATATTCAAACATTTAAGTTTTTAAAATAAGTTATTTAAATATTTTAAAAGTTTTATATTTTTACCCTTTCATCCCTTGCTGCTTCAGATTCTTCTCTGAACCCAAATGTCTAGAAATTATACATCATATTATATTTGAGATACTTAATTTTGGTTTAGCTTTCAAGTCTTGTGCATCACTCACAAGAATGCCAGAACCGGCTGTTGAAACTACCTGCTCTCCCATCTATAATATTAAATAAGAGAGAAACCATAAAGTTAATTGAATCAGGAAGACAGAAAAAAGGAGAATGGAAAGTAAAGGATCACTTGGTAGCAGAAGATTTAGCTCTTCTACAGTCTATATGACCTGAGTTTAAGTCTAGCTTCTGACATTGTGTGACCTTGAACAAGTCACTTCCCTTACCTCTGCCTCAATATTCTGCTTTGTAAAATGATGTGATTTGGCTAGTTCCTTTCCATGTCTAGACCTATGATATTCTGGACCTATGATTCTTTTTGAAATGAGGAAGTGAAACTAGATGCTGTACTCTAAACTAAGACAGAGAGATCATCTTTGCATGAATTTTTAAAATTCAGATTTATCTCATGAAAAAAAGGTTATCACCAATTCTAGACCTATATCCAGAAGAAATCATAAAAAAATAGGAAAAGTCCCACATGTTCCAAAATATTCATAACAGATCTTTTTGTAGTTTCAGTGAATTGAAAATGGGGGAATACCCATCAATTGGGGAATGGCTAAACAAGTTATGGTACATGAATACTATGGAATACTGTTGTTCTATAAGAAATCGTAAATGGTCAGACTCTAGAGAAACATACAATGACTTATGGGATCTGATACTGAGAGAAGGGAATAGAACCAAGAAACCAATGTACACATTAACAATAACATTGTGAGATGATCAACCTTGATGGAAGCAGCTCCTCTCAGCAGTTCAGAGAGCTAGGACAACCATGTTAGAGCTGCTATAGATAATGCCATCCCCATTCAGAAGAAGAAAAATAAAACAAAACAAAAAACCCACCCACCAGGATTTGATGAACACTTTATAAAAATTATCTCTTATGTATCTCTTTTCCTTAATTCGAATTCCTTATCCTGAAAATGACTAATCTGTAAACATGTTTATCAAAAATATGTATGTACGATGCTAACCTGACTGTTCACCACTGAGGGGAGGGGGATGGGAAGGGAGGGTAGAAGGAAATTTTGTAACTCAAAAAATATACATGCTCATATGGATGAAAAAAAGTAAAGATGTTACCCAAAAAGTTTCCTGTGATATAGAGGTAGCTTCTATTTTAATTTTATAACTCTACTTTCTGAGAAAGTTTGCTGTATGTAATGCAGTCTGTCTAATGCATTAGTTTGAATCTTACAAGTTATTGATAGTTCCAGGATTGAAATCCCTGATATCTACATAGTCACACAAAATTGCCCTTTTTTCCCCTAAATCTGTCAGCCACTGTTGCTATATTTTCTAGGATCTATTATCTTCTGTCCCCCGCTCCCAAAACAGATGTATATCATTCTAATCTCAGAAATGACTTATTTACAAGAGATAAATTTCTACATAGACAGTTTCCATATGACCAAGAGAAATAAAAGAATTTCAGGTATTTAAAAAACTATGAAGTCTTTAGTCTCTGTCTTTGGGACCAAACCAAAAAACCACAGATATATATAATCAATTTGGTTTTCCATGATCAAAAGATCACAGCAATTTTGTCACAGTGGAGCAGAGCACATAACAAACCAGATATTTCAAAAGATGCTTTATTCTTTGTCATAGCTTATATATGCTTTTTAAAAAAATAGATCCAGTTCACAAGAAAATGTAACATAGATGTTAATGAACATTCCTAGGCAACTTATACCCACCCAAGTCAATCAGATTTCAAGAAGTAGTGGATTTCTCAGAAATCTAAATTATATAAGTCTTTGAATTTATGTTTCACAGTTGTAAGGTAGAGATAATAGTTTGTGGGATACTTCTGTCACATGATTGTTGTCAGGATTTAATGAAATATTATATATATATATATATACATTTCAAAAATTGGAAAAATATTCTATAAATGCTGTTTTTTCATGTTTTTATTACTCAAATTCTCAAATGATATTTTCATTTTACTGATGTAGGAATTCATACCAATTATGCAGAAAAAATCAGTTATCTGCCATTACATTGTTAAAAGTTCAGCAATGAAAAATATCATCAAGATAAAAGAAAATCTTCCAATCAAATTGAGAATGTTTTGTATTCCCTATTTTGAAAACTGGAGGCAGCTCAGCATGTGTATCTTTCAGACTTTTTTTTTTAGTTTTTTCAAGGCAATGACTTGATCAAGTTCATACAATTAGGCAATTATTATATGTCTGAAGTTGGATTTGAACTCAGGTCCTCTTGATTTCAGGACTGGTGTTCTATCCACCATTCCACCCAGCTGCCCCTCTTTCAGTTTTTTTTTAAATTTTCATTTATTTATGGCAATGGGGTTAAATAACTAGCTCAAGATTGCAAAACTAAGGAATTATTAAATGTCTGAGGCCCAATTTGAACTCAGGTCTTCCTGAGTCCAAGACTTGTGTTCTATCCACTGTGCCACCTAGCTGCCCCTCTTTTAGTCTTCCAATACATGTGAGAAGAATCCTGGAATATAAACAACTGGAATAATTAAGAGAGAAACTCAGAAGAAATGAACTCTGCTAGAAAGACTTGAATGGGGGAATCATTTCTTCAGTCATTTTGATCTATCAAGGAATGTTCTACAGCATTTTTCCAAATACCAATCAGAACTACCATTTGATAATAACTGTATTCATCTACACCCATGAGGTACACAGATGGCTATGTGATTCATAAAATCAACATTTTTATCAGTTAGAAGTATGACCAATTTCATTTCTATAAGTCAAAAATTGGACATATAAATTAATGCCATTTGCAGAAATATTCTATTTTTTCTTTCTTACTTTCTTTAACATCTTCCTAAAAATGTTCATGCAAATTTTGGTTTGATGGGTTCATGGTCCATGAAATCAGATTGGTGACACGACGGGAGCTGGTGTTTTGAATATTTCGTTGCTACTCTCAAGAAAGTATAGATAGATTATAAAGTTGAGAAAGATACAATAGAAATATCACTTATTCACTAACAGTTTGCTTATTTTACCTTTGGGATTACCTTGATGCTCCCATATTCATCTTGCCTGGTCTGGTTAAGAGGAGAAATGAACATTTATGAATTAAATGAATTTTAGTAGAAAAGTTATGGATAACATAATATTGACTCTCATTGGATATCTGATGTCATTCAACTTTATTTTATAGACTTGGATTACAATCATAACTTCATTTGATAATATATCCAATACTTTAGATATGTAGATGTCAGGATAATGCAAAAGATACTACATAGATATCTTGAAAAGATTCAGAAAATTAAGTAAGGGTTTCAAAGAATTGGGTAAATTATTATTGAAATATGTATGATAGGGATGAGAATAATTTATAATGTAAAAAGATTAGGAGTGATTGTGTGTTTCACTAAAGCAATATCTATGGAGTAAGTCACATTTTTGAGTAATATTATATTTTGAAGACTAGTATAGGCATAGGACTTACCATAATAATGGAAGAGAAAAAAGACAAAGAGAAAAATATTCAGATACATATATATATATATATATATATATATATATGCATATAAACATGATCTATGTGTTTGTGGTATAAAAATATAAATAATATTCAATGTTCTTTTTTTAGGTTTTTGCAAGGCAGATGGGGTTAAGTGACTTGGCCAAGGCCACACAGCTAGGTAATTATTAAGTGTCTGAGGCTGTATTTGAACTCAGATACTCTTGACTCCAGGGCCGGGCTTTATCCACTGCATCACCTAGCCACCTCTCAACATTCATTTGTATAAAATTTTTTCCCTCCCTTCCTTCCCTCCCCTACTCTATGATAATAAGTAAACTGATAGAGATTTTATATGTAAAATTATATTATTTTCCCTATTATTCATGCTCCGAAAGAAGAATCAAGCCAAAGAGGGAAAAAAATCACAAGAAAAAAATCAAATTTTAAAAGGTAAAAATCATCTGCTTTGATATACATTGAGCTTCCATAGATTTATTTTTCTGATGTGAATGACATTTTCCATCACAATTAGAATTGTCTTTGTTCTCTATTGCTGAGAATAACTAAGTCTAGCAGGGTTGATCATCCCACAATGTTGCTGTTACTGTGAACAGTGTTCTTTTGTTCTGTTCATTTCACTCAGCAATAGTTGATATGAGTCCAGATTTGTCTGAAATCTTTTTGCTCATCATTTCTTATAGAGCAATAATATTCCATCATATTCATATCCCACATCTTGCTCAGTCATTCCCCAATTGATAGATATCCCTTCAATTTCAAATTTTTTTTCCTCCAGAAAACAACTGCTATGAATATTCTTGCATATGTGAGTCTTTTAACCCTTTTTCTTATTTCTTCAAGAGACCTAAGCGTGGCATTACTGGATCAAAGAGTATAAACAATTTTGTTGCCCTTTGGGCATAATTCCAAATTGTTTTCCATAATGGTTGGATTAGTTCACAATCCCACCAACAATGCATTAGTAGTCCAATCTTCTCAGAGTCCCTTCAACATTTATCATTTCCCTTTTATATCATATTAGCCAATCTGATTAGTGTGATTTGGTAACTCAGAGTTGCTTTAATTTATATTTCCCTAATTAATAGTGATAGAGAATTTTATATAACTATAAATAACTTTGAATTCTACATCTAAAAACTTCATATCATTCAAATATTTATCAATTGATTAATAACTTATACTATAATAAATTTGTCTCAGTTCTATCTATATTTAACAGAAACTCTGACTGCAAAAAGTGTTTACCAGTTTTCTGTGTTCCTCTTAATATCAGTTGAATGGGTTTTGTATGTGCAAAAACTTTTCAATTTATGTAATCAAAATTATCAGTTTTTCATTTCGTGATGTTCTCTAACTTTTCTTTCGTCATAAATTTCCTTCTCTCCAAACATCTCACAAGTAAACAATTACTTGTTCTTCTAATTGACTTATGATATCACCCTTTATGTCTAACTCATGCTTCCATTTTGAACTTATTTTTGTATCTATATAATCTATATAATGAAGATGTCTGATGTTATATGCTTCAGTCCATACCTCTGTACTTTTCTCTGCTTTTTCCCATCACAATAATCGATTAAATATTTATTGTGTCTACTGTATATCAGGATACTTTGCTAGAATTGTAGAAACAATAAAGAAAGACCCTGAGGTTCAATTGTGTACAATCTAATGGGGGGATTAAACACACAAAAGGAGGCAGAAAAGCCAATTGTGGGGTAAGGGAAAAGAGAGCTCAGGGGTTATCTTCTTTTGTGGAATTGAACTAGACAAGATAGTGATAATGAATACAGGCAAATTCTGCAATGGATTGGGGACAGCTTCTTTTGTGACTATTCTTGGGGTTAGGTATTTGTTTTGTAATTTGCAATAATCATTCTTTGTTTTCTATAGCAATTTTTTCCCCATTTACATGGAAACAATCATTATATATATACACAAACACACATATGGATCCACATACTTATAAAATTCTACTAAATAGCCTTTGCATTAGTTTATACATTTCTTTCCATGATATTCTGTATAACAGAACATTTATGTTCTAATGCATTTATTTGTCATAATTTATTTTTCTGTTCCCTAAACAATTTAATCTACTTCATTCCAGCTCTTTGCTGTATAGACATGCAGATACACACAAACAAAAATTGACAGAAACAGAGTTAGAAACACACCTACACACTAGTAGAATTATTATCAGCACTCTGAAGAATATAAAACCTTTAAGTCAATGACCTACTTCTGATATATGCATGGCAATGGTATTCCTGGGACAAAAGTTGTGAACATTTTTTTTTACTTTGCTCATAATTACAAATGTTTTCCCAGAATGGCTGTATTAATTAGCAAGTCAATCAACAAGATGTTTGTCTACACATTAGAGCATTCGGTAGGGAGTATTTATAATATTTTATCCAATGAGTAGTTCAACTAATAAAATCTTAAAACTTAGAATTTAAGTTAGAGTGTTAGATTTGTGCATCATCATCAATGTACCTGAAGTAAAGGGAACAGGTATTATTAACAAAAGAAGTATTTTCAGTGGGTTAAAATTAGTAGAACCTTGAGTATCACCTATATCAGCAGATCAGGGAAAAAACAGGAACTTGTGAAAAAAAGAGAAATGATCAAAAGAGTAGAAGGACAATGAAAACAGGATATCATGGATACAATGGAGAGGGAGGAAAAAGCAGAATCAAATGAAGTATAGAAAATGTACTATGAAAATAACATTTAAGATTAGGTTTTGTGAGTTCTCAAGTTAGAAACTCTTGTGAGTAAAAGAGGAACTACAAAGAAGAAGCAAGGAAAGAAATTAGTAGAAGGAATGTGAGGAAGATGTGAAAAGGAGAGTTACCCATGTAGCACCTTGTTTCTTTGAAAATCTGATCTAGAAGGGACAACTTGATTTTTTTCCTTCTCTTTTTTTTTGGAATGTGTTTTCTATGTCCAAAATCACTTCCACTTGGGTTTGGACTTAGTAATCACATTTTCCAGCTGTCTCCTGATTTTATGCTGAATCTTGCCATGTGCCTGACTGATTTTAAATAGCTTGTAAGTGATTCATCCAAATGTAAATCTCTTAGATTCACTTCAGTCAGTATGTAAATGCTCTCCTTCTACATTATAATATATTTCATCTACTGTTGTCAAAGTTCCTTTGATATTCATTGATTTACCTATTCATTCATTTCCATGATACATTTGGCATCCTTTATATGGAAAAATCAGGCAATAAAAAGGACCATGATTTAACTGACTTAACATCTCAGGTTGAGTTTAAACTTAATAGAATGCAAAGATGTTTTCACTGAATATGCAAAATAGTACTCAAATTATAGTCAATTCTCACTTTTTCTTATTCAGTTTTTCATATTGTGATTTATCTACAACAGTTTCTAAATTCCAAAAGAGTTTTAATTCATAAACTAGTTCAATAGAACCTGACCTGACACAGCCCACTCCTCAGTTTTCAGAAAGCACAATCTGGAACATTACATGTTGGAAGAGAAATAAATGATAATATTTTAAAAGGAATTCTTTCTAAGATGTACATAGTGATTTAAGGTGTGCAGAGTCCTTTAAAATTGCCCTATTTTTCTTCAAATCAAACCAGAAAGTTGCTATTCTGCCCATTTTACAATTGAAGAAACTGAGATGAAGAAAGATTAAATGCATTGCCCAGAGGACAACAGCTAGTCTCTGGATAGAAATTTGACCTCAGGTTTTCCTGAGTCCCAGGTTCAAAGTTTATTCATTGTGTTATCTAAGCTGCCTTTAACAAAAGTTGGGATATTTGATAATATCATCCTAGAAAATGAAACTATAACAAAGTGATAATAATTTCCTTGTGTTGTGTTTGTTATTTGAAGAATGGAAGATGACATGAATAGCTCTGGAAAACATACATAAGAGGCAACACTAATAGTTTTAACCAATCCTCTTTCCTTTTCACTTCATTTAATCCCTACTAAAGGTGTCCCTTTGCTTGTTTAAGAAGTGATAAATGGAGAAATAAGTCATAATTGGAGATATAAGGGGAGGTGAAATGACAGGAAAATTAAATCTCAAGAGAATTTTTATGATTCTTTTACTTCTGCTTTTGCTCTTCAAAAAGAGTCCTTTCATGTTGTTCTAAAATTTTTTTTATCACCAAATAAATGCATCTTTCTTTATTTGCACTTCTTATTTTTTCATATATATATATATATATATATATATGTGTGTGTGTGTGTGTGTGTGTGTGTGTGTGTGTGTGTGTGTGTATGTGTGTGTGTGTGTGTGTGTGTGTGTATTGTATCTATAGCTTTGCCATATGTCTTTATCTCATCTAATAGGTAAGAGGAAAAGAATTAAAGACTTCTCTGAAGGAAATAAAAAAGAAGTAAAATTTTTAAAATGAAACCAGTAAGTATTACTAAAAAAAAGCCATTGACTTTTGTTGCTATCTGTTTAGTTATGTATTGTTCTAGGAAATCCTATTTCTCATCATTCTCTCCATTCTGGAATAGTCTAGGTATAGTGAATGAAAAAGGAAGACAATGGGGAGGCTCTATAGACAAAGCCTATGACTTTATGGTTCAAAAGAAACTAACATACTTCTTAGCCATCAGAAATCAGAACTGGCTCTCTCAGGATCAGAGATATCAGAACAGGATGATGACCTCACACTTTGGACATGCATCTGTACCCATTCCTTCTCCTGCACATTCACAGATACATGTACTCATACAGACACACACAAATATAAGCTAATCACAACTAGAAGAAATAAGAGGTACCAAGCAGTAGCAGGATAAAAAATGAAGAAAATAAAAATAACTATTGGAACTTTGGTCTGAATATTACCATGAATCCTTGACCTTTTGGGACTAGAAGGAATAAAGACGCCAAACTAAGATCTGAAGCCTTCAATTAAAGGTTATCTGTATTGGCAAGATGAGTGGAACATATTTAGAAATTTATATATTTCTAAACTGATTTTCAGGCTTTAGGAAAGGTAGACAAGCTGATTAATAAAGCACAATGTTGCTTTCCTAGGTTTTGTAGGCCAACATACAATCAGAAGACTTAACTGGATCTAAGAGGAACTGGCAACATTTAATCTTGTGTTAGATAATTTTTTCTTTATTGTTTATTGATTTTATCCATGATAAGTATTTAGCAAGGTGCTACTATGCGTGAGAATTGTGCTAGGCACTATAGATTTAGGTATAGACAACAAAGAAGTTCTTATTGAAAATAAGCTTATATTCCAACTATGGGATGATAATACACAATTTTATAAATATTTATAAAATTTATGTGACAGCAAATAAATAAATGCACATATATACATATATACATTCTAAATAAAAAGTTAATAAATTCTAATACGTAGAAGAAAAGTTAACATAATTGAACTTCACAAAGTTTGCCTCTACTTGGAGGGCAAGAAAGCTTCATGAATATATTGGTTTTTGAGTAACATCTTAAATAAAGAAAGAGAATCTTTGAGGTAAATAAAAGATAGTTTTACATTTTAGGAATATAAAGATACAGTGACAGTTGATGAACTTTTTTTCTTTTGGCAAGGCAGTGGGATTAAGTGACTTGCCCAAAGTCACACAGCTTAGTTGGATTTGAACTCAGGTCCTCCTGATTCCAGGGCAGGTAATCTATCCACTGAGCCGCCTAACTGCCCCAGTAGATGGAGTTTTAAGAGTGAGGAAAAGAAAGAAGGACAGTTTGATAGTTTGTTAGAGAATGGCAGGAATAGATTGAAGTCAGGTTTTATACTATTTTAAAGACTGAAACAGAGAAATTTTATATTTTATCCTACAGGCAAAAGGAAGTCATTGGAATTGGCCAAGTTGGGGAGATAAATATGAACTTATGAAAAATTAATTTGACAACTTTGAATGGTGTGCTGAATGGAGAGATATGAAGTAGAGAGAACAATTAAAATGTTTTTGCTATAATCTGATACCTGACTTATCACTTGCCTATACTGTTGCTTATGAAGCAGTGTGTTACCTGTCTTGGGGTAGTCCAAACTATTCTAGTCTGTTGCACTATTATTTACTGCTCCCTGGGATGGAACTATGTCTTTTTAAAAAAAATATTTTTCTTTATTTGTTTTTCCAGCAACACGCATCACTAGTTTTCACCAATAATTTTTTGGTAAAGTTTTTTGGTTTTTGGTTTTTTTTGGCAAGGCAAACAGGGTTAAGTGGCTTGCCCAAGACCATACAGCTAGGTAATTAAGTGTCTGAGACCGAATTTGAACCCAGGTACTCCTGACTCCAGGGCCAGTGCTTTATCCACTACGCCACCTAGCAGCCCCTAAAGTTTTTAATTTTATATTTAATCCCTCTCTGCCCTCCCTCCCCCTGGCAGAAAGTAATCTAGTATAGTCTCCACATCTGTAATTATGCTAAATATAGCATATTAGTCATGGTGTTAAAGAAGAATCGAATCAAATGGAAAAAAAAAACTTTAGAGAAAAAATGATATAATATACAAGACAACTTTTAAAAATTGGAGATAATAGCCTTTGATCTGCACTTAAACTCCATAGTTCCCTCTCTGGATATGGATGGTATTTTGTATAACAAGTCTTTTAGAATTGTTTTTGATTATTGTACTGATGAAATGAACAAATCCATATCATCATTCAGTGTTGTAGTTTTTGATGTGTTTAATGGTCTTCTGGTTCTGCTCATTTTACTCAACTTCAATTCATTCAGATCTTTCCCAGTTTTTCTGAAATCCTGTACCTCATGATTTCTTATAGAAGAGAGTTCTATCAGATTCCTATAGCAAAATTTGTTCAGTTATTCTTCAATTAATGGAAATTTTCTCAATTTTCAATATTTGCCATCACAAAAAGAGCTGCTATGAATATTTTTGTACATGCAAGTTTTGTTTTTGTTTTATTTGGTTTGTTTTGTTTTTTACCATTTTTTAATGATCTCTTTGGGTTACAGATGTAGTAGTGATATTGCTGGATCAAAAAGTATGTACAGTTTTATTGTTGTTCGGTATAATACCAAACTGTTCTCCAGAAGAGTTGGATTAGTTCACTACTCAACCAACAATGCATTAGTATCCCAGTTTTTCCTCATTTCCTCCAACATTGATCATTTTCCTTATTGGTCATATTAGTCAATAGGAATGAGGTGATATCTCAGAATTGCTTTAAATTGTTTTACCCTAATCAATAATGATTTAGAACAATTTTTATATGACTATAGATAACTTCTTCATCTGAGATTGTCTTTCCATAGTCTTTGATCATTTATCAATTCAAGAATGACTTGTTTTCTTATAAATGTGACTCAGTTCTCTATGCAAATTAAAATTTGATTCTTTTGTAAAACACCAATTGTAAAATTTGTTTCCCAATTAAATATATTCCTTTCAATCTTGTTTACATTGGTACTGTTTGTACAAACCTTTTTCAATTTAGTGTAAACAAAATTATCAGTTTTGTCTTTCATAATGTCTTCTGTCCTTTCTTTGGTCATAAACAGCTTCTCTTTGCATACTGATTGATAAATATTCATTGTCCTCCTAATTGGCTTATGAGATCAACTTTCATGTCAGAATTCTGTACCCATTTCCATGTTTTCTTGGCATAGGTATGAGATGTTGATCTAAGCTTAGATTCTACCATGCTATCTTCTAGTTTTCCCAGCAGTTCTTATACCAGAAGCTGGAATCCTTGTGTTTATCAAACAGCAGATTAATATATTAATTTACTACTGTTTCTTTTGCACTTATTCTATCCTACTGATGATTGATGGTTCACATTATAATTTTCGATCTGGTATGTCTAGGCATATCTCCTTTACCTTTTATTTTATTAATTCCCTTGATATTTTTAATCTTTGCTCCTCCAAATCAATTTACTTACTATTTTTTCTAGCCCAATTAAGTATTTTTTGGAAGTTTGATTGGTATGGCAATGAATAAATAATTTAATGTAGGTAGAATTGTCATTTTTATTATATTAGCTAGGCTTGCCCATGAGCAATTGCTATTTACCCACTTATTTAGATCTGATTTTATTTGAGTGAATCATATTTTATAGTTGTTTTCATATAGTTTCTGGGTCTGCCTTGGCAGGTAGACTCCTAAGTATTTTATGTTGTTTGCTGTTACTTTGAATGGAACTTTTCTATCTCTTGCTGTTGTTTGTTGTTTATAATATATAAAAATGCAGATGAATTTTATGGATATATTTATGTCCTGCAGCTTTGCTAAAGTTGCTAATTGCTTCAAGAAGTTTTTTCGATAATTTTCTAGGCTTCTCTAAGTATATCATCTATAAAGAATGAGAATTTTATTTCTTCATCACCTATTTTAATTCTTTCAATTTCTTTTTCTTAGCATATTGCTAAGGCTAACATCCTAATAAAATATAGAATAATAGTAGTAATAACAGACATTGTTGTTTCACTCCTGATCTTGTTGAGAATGCTTCTAGCTGCTCCCCATTACATACACTGCTTGTTGATGATTTAAGAAAAATACTACTTAGTGTTTAAGCAAGAGACCATTTATTCAGATGCTTTACGGAGTTTAACAGGAATGGCTACTGTATTTTGTCAAAAGCTTTTGTCAACATCTATTGAAATAATCATATGATTTCTGTTAGATTTGTTATTGATAAATTATACTTATAATGTTCCTATTATTGAGCCTAGTGAAAAATAGCTGTAAGCACTTTGTTAATATTATATTTAAATTTTTTGCATCCAAATACATTAGGGAAATTGGTTTGTAATTTATTTCCTTTGTTCTGACTCTTCCTATTTAGAAAGCAGCAACATATTGATGTCATATTAGGAATTTGGCAGAATTCCTTTTTCACCTATTTTTTCAAATAGTTTATATAGAATTAGAACTAATTGTTCCTTGAATGTTTTGTAGAATTCGCTTGTGAATTCTGGAGATTTTTTGCAATTTTATTTATTTTCATTGATATGCACATGTTGTTTTTATGTTATAAAATTTCCTTCCACCCTCCCTTCCTATCCTCCTCCCTTCATCAGTGAACAGTCAGGTTAGCATTGTTCATACATATTTGATGCACATGTTTACAAAGTAATGATTTTAGGCATGAGAAATTAGTATAAAGGGAAAGAGATGAGATAATTTTTGTAAAGTATTCATCATATTCTGAAGGGTTGGGGTTTGTGTATGTGTATGTGTTTTGTTTTGTTTTATTTTTTGTCCTCTGGATGGGGATAATATAGTCCATAGCCAGTCTAATACAGTTGTCCTAACCCTCTGGACTGCTGAGAGGAGTTGCTTCCATCAAGGTTGTCCATTGTACAGTGTTGTTGTTGTGTACATTGTTCTCTTTGTTCTACTCCCTTTGCTTAGCATCAGATCCTGTATATCATTCCATGTTTCTCTAGAGTCTGACCATTTATGGTTTCTTATAGAACAACAATATTCCATAGTATTCATGTACCATAATTTGTTTAGCCATCCCCCAATTGATGGCCATCCCCTCAATTTCCAATTCTAAAACACTACAAAAAGAGCTGACATGAACATTTTGGAACATGTAGGGACTTTTCCCTTTTTTTAAGTAATAATTTCTTCAGGATATAGACCTAGGATTGGATTTGCTGGGTCAAAGGGTATGAACAGTATTATTGCTCTTTGGGCATAGTTCCAAATTTATTGGCATAGAGTTGGGCAAAATAATTTCAAATTATTACTTTAATTTCCTCCTCATTGGTGGTAGAGTTCACCTTTTTTCAGTTTTTATTTTCTGTTTAATTTTATTTTATTTTTGGCAAGGCAATGGGTTAGGTGACTTGCCCAAGGTTACACAGCTAGGCAATTATTAAGTGTCTGAGGCCAAATTTGAATTTAGGTACTCCTGACTCCAGGGCTGATGCTCTATCCACTGCACTGACTTGCCACCTCTATACCTTTTTCAGTTTGATACTGGTAACTTGATTTGCTTCTCTCTTTATTGTTGAACAAATTAACATAAGGTTTATATTTTATTGCCCCCCCCATAAAACCAACTCTTTATTTATTGGTTCAATTGGCTTTTACTTTTGATTTTTATTAATTTCTTTCTTCCTTTTTAGAATTTCTAAGTTGGAAATTAATTGGGGATTTTTAATTTATTCTTTCCATTGCATTTTTAAATGCATGCCCAATTCATTGATCTCTTCTTTGTGTATGTTATTCATGTATGCCTTTAGAGATATCATATTCCCATAATAGCTCTTTTGGCTATATCCCACAAATTTGGCATATTTTTTCTTTATTATCATTGTCTGTGTGAAATTATTAATTATTAATTATTTCTATATTTTTTTGTTCGATCCACTTATTCTTTAAAATTAGCTTAGTTTTCAATTAATTTAGGTCTATATCCTTTTATGTGATATTTATCATATCATGATCTAAAAAGCATATTTAATATTTCTGTATTTGATTATGAGTTTTTTATGCATTAATACATGGTCAGTTTTTGTGCAGGTGCCTTGTACCACAGGAAAAAAGTCTATATTCCTTTTTATCCCCATTCAGTTTTCTCCAGTTATATCATATCTACATATTTTCTAATATTCTGTTCACTTCTTTTCCTCTTGCTTATTTTCCAGTAGGTTTTATCTGTTTCTGAAAGAGGGAGGTTGAAATCCCCACCAGTATAAATTTGTTGTCTATGTCTCCCTGTAGCTCATTTAGCTTCTCCTCTAAGAATTTGGGTGTTTTCTTTTTTAATGAGTTCTATTTTGTCAGTCTCTTTGTCCGAGATAAGGACTGCTACCCCTGTTTTTTTTTCACTTCAGCTAAAGCATAATATATTCTGCTCAACCTGTTGCCTTACTCTGTGTATCTCTCTAGTTTAAATATGTTTCATGTAGGTAACATGTTGTAGTATTCTGGTTCTTTTTGTTTTTAAGTTTTTTTGCAAGGCAATGGGCTTAAATGACTTGCCCAAGGTCAGATTGCTAGGTAATTATTAATTTTTCTGAGGCCAGATTTGACCTCAGGTACTCCTGACTTCAATGCCAGTGTTCTATCCACTGTGTCACCTAGCTACCCCAGTATTCTGGATCTTAATGAACACTGCTAGCTGTTTCCATTTTATGGAGCTATCATTCCATTCACATTCATTGCTATCAGTACTAATTCTTTATTACTCTTGATGCTCTCTCCCCTTTATTTGTACATTTTTCCTTCCCTTTACCTTATCCCTCCTCAATAGGATTTTGCTTCTGATTACAACTTCACTCAATATTCCTCCCTTCTATCAGCCCCTCTCCTATTCCTTCCTTCTTTCCCTTTTTATCTTCTTACTTTCCAACTACTATTAATTCCTCTCCCCCCCCATTTCCTCTCCTAATTCTTCAAAGGCAAGATAAATTTCTTAACCCAACTGAGTGTATATGTTTCTCTCTTTAAACTGTAGTTGATTAGAGTAAGATTCAAATAGTTCTCAGCCCTGCTGTTCTTTTTCTCTGCTGCAATAGATCCTTTGTGCCTCTTCATATGATGTAATTTATACCATTCTGCCCCCTCTTCCTCCCATCTCATTACATTCCTCCATTTTTCATATCTTTTGAAAAAAATCATTTCATCAAACACAGCATGTCCTTACCATCATTCTAAATATATTTCCTCCAATAGTTATGATTCTCAAGAATTTTAAGAATTTTTCTTCCATACTATGGATGTAACCAGTTTAATCTTATTGAATAGCAGTCTTTTCTTTTTCCCCTGTTTATCTTTTCATGTATCTCTTGAGTCTCCTGTTTGAAGATCAAATTTTCCTTTCAGTTCTGGTCTTTTCATCAGGAAAATTTGAAAGTCACATGTTTAGCTAAATATCCATCTTTTCCCTGAAAGCATGGGCTCAATTTTGCTGAGTAATTGATTTTTCAATATAATTCATGCTTCCTTGATCTCCAGAGTATCATATTCTAGGCCTATTGTTCCATTAATACTGATGTAATCAGGTCTTTTGTAATCCTGAATGTGACTCCTCCAGTATTTGAATTGCTTCTTCGGCTTACAGGATTTTTCCCCTTGATCTGATAATCCTATATTTTGGCTACAATTTTCTTTTTTTTTTTTTTTCATTTTGGGATCCCTTTCAGGAGGTGATCAGTGGATTCTTTCAATGACTATTTTACATATAGTTCCACCATGTCAGGGCAGTTTTCCAAGATGATTTCCTGAAGAACAGAGTCCAGGCTCTTTTGTTTTTGATCATGGCTTTCAAGTAGTCTGATTATTCTTAAATTATCTCTTATTATCTATTTATCAAGTCAGTTATCTTATCAATGAGGTGTTTTTCATTTTCTTCTATTTCTCCATTTTTTTTGGATTTTTAAAACAGTTTCTTAGTTTCTTATGTAATCATTAGCTTGCATTAGTCCTATTCTATTTCTCAGGGAGATATTTTTTTATTTCATTTTACATCTCCTTTTCCATTTGTTCAATTTTATTTTTAAAAGAATTATCTTCTTTTTCCTAATTGCTCAATTGTATTTTTAAAGAATTTCTTCCCTTCTGTCACTTTTTTGTTGTTAGATGTTAATTTTCTCTTGCATTTCTTTTTCCTAGTTTTTCCATTTGATTTTTAATATTATTTTTGAGTTATTCTAAGAAATTTTTCTTGGCTGGAGTTTTTTCATATTCTTCTCCATAGTTTCACATGTTGCACCCCTTCTGTTCTCCTTTTCTGAGCAGATGTCTTGTCTATCCTTATCTCCGAGGTAACTTTCAATGAATAGGTCCTGGGTTTCTCTGGTCTTTCTTCATTTTGAGTTTTGTTACCTATCCCAAGGATCTTATATTGGGGAAGGGACTTACTTGAAAACCTTCTGTGATGATAGCCCTTGAGGCTTTCTAACTGACCTGGATTATTGATTTTAGGAACTCTTAGGGTCCTCTCAGTACATTGACTGGTTTGGGAAGCCTAAGATTCTTTCATTCTGGGTCATCTGTACTGGATATGTTAGCCACCTACTCCCTACACCGAAAATGCCTGGGGTTATTTCTGGGTTGACCTCAGGGAGCCCAGTCACTGGGCTAGACTGACCATGACTTCTCAGCATGAGGACATCTGTTACCACTTCCTCTTTGGGGGAGGTGGAAAGACCAGGGGCTAAATATGAGCTATTTGCACTGGAAAGCCAGGGGTTGTCTCTCTGAATCAGCTGTCAGCACTGAGGAACTCACCTGGACTAGGTCTTCTTGTCAGAATGTCAAATCCTCCTCCTGGTTAGAAATGCCAGAAACTAGATGTCAGAGTTCAGCTGTGTAGAGAAGTTCTGTCTGACATGTGTAATGACAGTCCCAGCACGCTGGAGCTGCCCAGGTGCCAAATCACAACTTCAAAGCATCCACTCCCACAGACAAGGAGGATTTTAGGTTAGTTCACTAGCCTTACCCTACTCTCCATGCCCTCTGCCCTAGGCACACTCACATTATCCCCATATAGACCTTCTAAAAGATGTTTCACTCTACTGTTTAGTGTATTGGGCCACTCTAAATTTTGTTAAGAGGTTTGATTAATTCCAGTTCTGGGAGAAACACAGGAGCACTTAACAAAGTCCTGTTTTCTTCCTTCCATCTTGATTAGAAGTCTGAACTATGTTTTTTTTTTTTTTTTGAGCTAGAGTTGGGACTCACTGCTGGTCTGCTGCCACATTGACTTTCTGAGCCTTGACCTGAACTGTGCTGTGACTAAGAGCCAGCTACTGGCTATCTACCTCTCCTGTCTATACTGGACTCCAAATGCTCTCTTTTCACCCAGAAAAGGCAGAAGAGACAGAACTTTACTGAAATTCCTCTACAATATCTTGAGTTGAGAACTTGTTTAACTGTATATTTTTTTGGTGTGTATAATCCATTACTTCAGGGTCTATAAAGAGGCTTCATTTAAAGCTGTTTCAGGAAAGGTTCTGAGAGCTTCCTAGCTTTATATTTCCACCTTGGAAGTTCTGACTTTGATCTTTATGGATTAAGTTGAGCTCTGTTCACTTGAGTCTAGAAAGTTATTGTTCCAGTATTCAGATTGGTGACTTATCACAGCACTCCCATGTTCAAATCCAAATCATGTCCTTGTCATGGCATCACTTCCCTGATGTCATGGTCTTTTCAAAAATGAAGGACAAACATTGTTATTTCAGACTTATTCCTGCAAGTCTTTACGTTTTTGATTTTTCCAAGTAGAAAGTTTTGGCCTTTGTTTTTTTTTTATCTTTACCCAGGAAAGGCACCTCTTCCCTTGAAATCACAAACTTGGCTTTGCTCTTGACCCAGGAACTGTGACCAGGGCTCCTTCTCCCCTATGTTCTTGTTGGAATTTTGACCCATAGATGAATATGGACAATAGTCACCACCCAACAACATCTATGGTAAGTGCTAGAATTCAATCCCCCATAATTTCTTTCTGACCAAAAATCTGACTCATTTCCTGTCTCTTGACTGGGCAGCTCCAAAGTTGCTACTGCTGCTGGTGGGGTCCTTCTTGTTCCTACTTTGTATACACACTCCAAACCTGCCTAAGCTTTCTTAGTCCAGAAAAATGTCTCATTCTGTCACTCCAAAAGTGGACCTGAAGTGATAAGTTTAATGTTATTTGGAGAGGAATGTTGAGAAAGTTTACTTGGGTTGCTGCCTCTAATTTGACATTTTGATTCTACTTTTATCCACATTTATTCCTGTTTCTTTCTCAATAGAAAGAAAGAAAGAATCCTTTGATTCAACCAAACTAGAAAACTAGTTGTTTTCTGAATTTGATTGGTTCAAATCAGTTTCTCTTCATTTAATCAGACTGTCTCCTTCTTCTCCCCCCCTTCTAAGAATAATAAAAATGTACTTTCTGTCCATGAATGCTCATTGAAATTCTTCTCTTCCTTGAAGATTCAGCTTAGATGATTAACTACTTTCCTAGTCTCTCTTTGTCCAAGACGATGAGTGCAGCTGAGATGCATTTCTAAGGATGGGACAGGAATCATCAATATATTCTCATTCAAGGACCATTGGGAACTGTGACTATGACTTAAAAGCTGATATACTTGTCTTTTCCTGAAGGAGGGAGCAAACAGAAATTTCACAAGGATTTAGAGTTGAACAAAGTTCTAATAAAACCATTTTATTTATTTTTACTGTGAGTATTTGTGTGTGTGTGTCTGTGTGTGTGTGTGCTTGATAGAGAGAGAGAGAGAGAGAGAGAGTCAGATGAGAGAGAGACAGAGAATAGTGAACCTCCTACCTCCCTGTGGTTTATTTAACTCAGACTCTGAATGAACTTGTATTCTATTCCATTACAGAAACAAAGAATGTGAGAGTTGATCAGTTCTTGGTGGTAATATAATTCACACTCTTCCATGAAGAAATTCCCAATATAACACATCCAATAAAACTCTGCTAGAGCCTCTGCTAGAGAGCATCAAAAATAAAAATTCTGTTCACCTTATATATTGACCATATGATTTCAAAAGAAATGCTACTTTAAGATATTGTTTAATTTCTTTATGTGTCCTTACCAAGTTAAGGGGAGTTTAAAATAATCCAACAGAAGCTATTTGGTCACCCTGAGACACACAGAAACTAAGAATTTCACTCTTTAATTACTGAGATTTTTCACCATCTGGTGACTTGAAATGAACCATAAGAATTTTTATTGGTATATAATTTTATAGTTCTCCACAAGCAAGTGAAAGATTAATTGAATCTGTACCAAAAATTAGATTTGGTACAACCTGAGATAACAGTGTTTTGTGGGAAGAATGATTTGGAGTAGAGAACCCTAATCACCTTCCTCTGATATCCCCTCTCCCCAGTGCTCTTTCCTAGGAAAGATTCTGGGAAAGAAACTCATCCTCCTAAATAGAAGAGTAAGACTGACTAAGAGAAAATTCATTTTCAAGGGAAGCTGGAAAGAATGACTCCATCCATATGAAAAAAAAAGGAATAAAGAGAGGGAGCAATTTTATTACTCCTCTAGTCTACACAGTTCCACATCACCACCACTGTATGAAAGATTTTTTTTCCTGAACTCCTCAGCTATTGAACTTCCTACCTTGAAACGTTTACTATCTCAATGTAACTACTCCAAACTATGTACCATGCTATTTTCCATCTTGACATCACTAATGCCCATCACTTTATGACACACATTGTAAATAAAGTCTTAATTAATGTTTGTTCAATTTAATTTAATTTTAATTAAGCTCTATTTTAACATTTTCAAAGAAACATATCTCATATTATATTGATAGAGCTACTCTCCCCATTGAAATGAATCTATTGTGTGTGCATGTGTCTGTGTGCCTGTGTGTGTGTGTGTGTGTGTGTGTGTGAGAGAGAGAGAGAGAGAGAGAGAGAGAGAGAGAGAGAGAGAGAGAGAGTGTGTAGGTGGAGAGAAAAACTAGTCATTAAGGAGTCAAACTAATTATAAGGCTCTATAAAATTAAGAAATCTTATACTTTCAAAAAATAAGTAGATGTTCATTAGTATAGCTGCTGAAAATTCAGAATTGTCTTCATGCCTCAATGGACTATGACTAGAATGGAAGTATCCTATATTGTTGTATTTTGAGTTAAGAAACATTAGTATATACATTTATATTTTAAAGACAAATAAGAATCAGTCAGAGATCTTGAAAAATTATCTTTGGTCAGGCAGAGACCTTGAAAACTTCCTTAACTCACCTCCTACCTATGCTTCTATTATCTATCTTTGGAAAATGTGTTTTAAGTTTTCATGTTTCTGGCAAAATAACAGAACATAAAATTGATACTTAATTCAATGCTCTCTCTTCACTTTGAAACAGCTTACAAACCAAATAATACAATATAATATACTCTAAAATGACAAGGACAAGAATAGGAAAAACTTTAGCTCCAACCTAACTCTTAGAGTTAACCAGAAAAAGCCTATCACCAGCAGTAGCAATGGAAGTTCACATTAAGCCAAAAATATTTGCAGGATTCATTCAGCAATGTAGGGGATAAATGCCCTTACTTCAACCAAACATTAGCTGAAACCATTGAATTAAAATAGACCCTGGAATTTAGGATGGAAGGAAGTAAAAGGAGACTAGTAAAAGCATAGTTCTTTTTGGCATTTCTGTAGACTTTCCAAGGAAAGAGGAATAAATAAAAGGAAAGATCTATTTACAAATATATCTTGAAGTCTCCTTTTGGAACTCACATATATAGGATAGCCTATTTTGTAACTGAGGGAGGTCATAAAGATGGCCCCGTCCCAAATAAATAGAGAGAGCATGTTGCTTTGGATTTTAAATGAACTCAAACATATTTTACTTATTTTGATGTAATCTGACATAGAATTGAAGTGACTTCTGGTAGTAGACCTTCCTATAGGGTCTGTCACAGAAAAAATAATACACATGACAAATCTATTTAAAATGGAGAAGGGAAGGAATTATGTAGAAAAGGAGTCAATACAGTGACCCTGTACTGTGTGTGAAGGAATCAGCTTGAAGGTCTCTGAGGAATGGAAAATATTTCCTTTAAAAGAATGACAATAAATAAGGAAAGTATGAATATTACAATTATTCAAGATGACCCAATAATTCTTTAAAAAAATTTTAATATATAAATATTTTATTTGTTTTCCAATTACATACAAATGTAGTTTCTACCTATCATTTTTTGATGACCCAATAAGTCAAATAAAAGATTAAATTATCTAAAAGAAGAAATAGAGAAATATAAGGAATATATACCATACTCATTCTATTCAGTTATCTAAAAGAAGTGATAGAGAAAAATAAAGAATCCAGACCAAACTTGTCTTATGAAATAAATGCAGTCCTGTCATAAACCAATTAGGGACAAAGCACAGAAAGAACATTGTAAATTTATCATTGGTTAAGAAATGCTCACTTCTATTTCCATCTGTTTTAATATTATATCATCACAGTACATAAGGAGATAACAAAGTTTAAATACATCTTTGCACATATTTTATGAGCTTACTACCTTATCTTCTTTGAAACTTTTATTCTTCCTTTTGTGATTTCATCCTCAGGGTTGAGAAAATCAATTGATGCAGGATATCTTTATCTTCCCTTTTCCCATTATTTTTTAAGTTGTCATACTCTTCTTCATTAGATTGATTCTTTTCCTAACTCAGATAAAATCTAGTTACTGAGTCTTACTTAGGTATTATGCATGCTTCATGCATTCTTCTGTTTTAGTGATTTTCATCTTGAATATCAAATTCAATAAAAGTGTTGATTTTCTTTTAATCCCAATCTTACATCCTTCTCTTTTGGGGGGAGGCTATTGACTTTCTCCCTGTAATGTTAATTCTTTACAATCATAGAAATGTATAGTAGTAACTACTCTATAGGCCTAATAGGATTGAGGTGGTGGGAGGATGGAGTATATATTTGTGGTTTTCTAGATCTTCAATTATCTATTTTTATTTTTGTTAGTTTTTTTGCAAGGCATTAGGGTTAAGTGACTTGTTCAGGATCATACAGATAGGCAATTAGTAAGTGTCTGAGGATGGATTTAAACTCAGGTTCTCCTGACTCTTCTATATCCATTGCACCACCCAGGTGCCTCCAATTATCTATTTTGTTGACCTGTGCATCCCTTTAAATTTATAACCTTACTGTTTCTGAGTTGTATTTCTTTGGCTCTATCTCCTCCATTTCCTATTACATAATATCTATTGTGTTTTATATTGCCATGAACTCATAGTTCCAAAATATCCATGAGTTGGAAAATTTAGAAAAGGAAGGTGTGGTTGATTTCTTCACATTTTCCAAACTCACTCATCCGGGCTGCACACTGATTTCTGGTACTGTCTTTCTTCTGTTTCCAGGTTATCTTTGAAAATGTGGTACAAATCAGTTGGGAAATATTCTTGGGGATTTGCTATAGAAAGCTCTATGATAAAAGGTATTTTCATATAAATATTTTAATCTTTCTTTTCCTGGTTTCCTATTTTATCTTGTACTTCGTTGAATTATGATACCCTGCATTGGCTTCCTGGTCACCTCCTTTTTCCTTTATCTTGAATATCAGGAATCTTACTCATCCATTGGTGTTCCCCTTCTTTATTCTCCCATCTTGGAACTGAAGTTGCCTCTTCCTGTTCTTGGCATACTATAAGTACCATTTCACTTACTTCTAAAATTTTGCCAGAGGGTCGGCTGAAAACTTTTGTCTAAAATGAAAGCCAATACATAAGACTCAAAGGATCTTTCTGACTGATGGAACTGCACATGGGACAAGGCAGGATAAGTCTATAATAGAGTCTCAAACTGTAAGTGGGTGTTCAATTTTTCCCTTAAGTTAGGATTTTTCAATTATCCAGTTATCAGAATTTCTAAGTTTGGTGCATTTAAGGACTCAGATCATTTGATGTAGTGGGCTAAGTGTTCACCCTAAGTTACCTCTCACTGAACCATCTGTCTTGAATACCTACTCAAATTCAAGTGTATAAAATCCAAATATATTTCAAACTTAGCTGTACTGCATATTATATGTGTTGAACTTCCAAGCCAGCCTCAAAATTTAAATCCAAATATAGATTTATATAGGCTAACTTAAACCTTTCAGAAATCTGAAATATATAAAGAACTTCTTGCTACATCAAGTCTCAGAAGGAAAACGAAATGAAAATGAAGAAGTGGTCATTAACCATCAAATACTCAGTCATTCATGATGTAGTATAAGTGCATCCTCTGCTCAGCTATTTGAACCTTTATAAATCAGACACCTTTTCCAAGGGGACCAGCTGTAATTGGATTAAACCTTATAGAAATATCTATCCTTAATGAATTCTCCTTTGTACCTGTTAAATGTTCAATTTATAATTTTTAATGCTAAAAATTTACTTTTAATACTAAAAAGTAAAAAGAAAATAAAGAAAAGAAATATTATACAACTCCCTGGTGTCTTGTTATACAAGCCAGATGAAATCTTTATGTGTAATAATACATCATGGAACTGACATTGTTATAGTATAAATGAGGAATAAAAGGCAAAAGATTGCAGTAAAAGACCTTGAAAGTATGTTAGAGGAGTTGTAGTTGTTTCTTCTACATTAAAACCTGTCTACAATCTCTCTTTCCATTAACCCTCTTTGACTCTTTATTTATATAAAAAGCTAAAGCTATCGCTATGCTGACAAGAGGTCATTATTTCCCACGCACTTTGCATTTTGATTTCTACAGCATTTCTTTTACACCCCTATTAACTGGTATGACCTGACATACACCATCTTTCATATGGAGTCAGGAAGAAATAGGTTAAAATTCTAGCTCTGGATTCAGTGACCATTTTATCCTTAACTTCTTTTTATCTCAGGAAACTGCCTATAATTTATCTATTAAGGTTTAGACTGATTTTGTTTTATATAAATAGAGGATATTCCCACACGAAATACTAACTGCTCTGAAAAATTTGTAGATGATTGTCAAGTGGTCTATCAAGAAATATATACATGCAGTAGACCCTAAAAATATTTATCCCATATTCTGGCTCTCTTTCTTCCCATCTGCCCAATCTTGTAGAATAACTGTGGAAGTGTGGATGATTATTTACAAAAACCCAAACTATCCAGATAAACAGAAGAAGAAAAGAAATATTTAAATAACCCCATTTCAGAAAAAGAAATTGAAGTAACTCTCAATAAACTCCATAAGAAAAAGTCTTCAGGTCTAGGTAGATTTTTAAGTGAATTATACCAAATATTTAAGGAATAATTGATTCCAATTCTATATAAATTATTATAAAAACAGGAGGTGTTTGGCCAAATTTATGGTATGACATCAATAAGGCATTGATACCTAAACCAGGAAGAGTCAAAACAGACAAAGAAAATTATAGACGAATGTCCTTAATGAATATTGCTGTAAAAATCTTAAATAAAAATTTTAGTAAAGAGATTACAGCAAGTTAGTACTAGCATGAGATACTGTGATCTGGTAGACTTTATACCAGGTAGGCAAGAATGGTTCAATATTATGAAAATAATCACAATAATTGAATATATTATAGCAAAACCAACAGGAATCATATGATTATCTCAATAGATGCTGAAAAATCCTTTGCAAAAGATACATCCATTCTTATTAAAAACACTACAGATTATAGGACTATAAGGAACTTACTTTAAAATAATAAGCAGTAGTTTGTTCAACAGCAGCAGCAAAATATTATATGCAATGAGGATAAACTAGAAGCATTTTCAATGTGATCAGGAGTGAAACAAGGATTCCCTTTATTACTATTACTATTCAATATAAAATTAGAAATATTAGCTTTAGCAATAGGAGACGACAACAACATTGTGAGTTGGTCAACCTTCAGAGAGATAGGACAACCCCACTGGAGCAGCTATGGCCAATGCTGTCTCCATCCAGAGAAAGAAAAACAAAACAAACAAAAAAAAAAACCCTTCAGAATCTAACACTACATTCTCTTTTTGAAAAAAAAAATTATATAAGGTACTTCTTTCCCTTAATCATAATTCCTTATTCAAAAAATGACCAATCTATAAACATGTTTAACAATAATGTGTACATACAATACAAACCTGACTGTTTGCCATTGATGGGAGGGGGGTGGGAAGGGAGGGAAGAAGGAAATTTTGTCACTTAAAATATACATATACATGTAAAGAAATTTAAAAAACACTTTTATACACTTTTATACCATGTTCTTGGAAAAATAAAATATCAATTAAAAATAGAAGAAAAAAACTGAAGGAATTTGAATTGGCAAAGAGGAAGCAAAACTTTCACTCTTTGCAGATCATATGAGGATATACTTAGAGAACCCTAAAAAATCAATTTTAAAAAAGTACTTGAAACAATTAACTACAGAAAAGTAGTATGATACAAAATAAAAGCACATAAATCATCAGCATTTCTATATTTATCTATTTAGTTTTCTATCAGCATATTCTCTATTTAAAATAGCTGCAGAAAACATAAAATACTTGTGAATCTACCTCTTAAACCCAGAAACTGAATGAACACAATTACAAAAGAGTTTTCACACACATCAAGTTAAATCTAAACACCTGGAAAAAAATTACTTGCTCATGATTAGGTCAGCTAATATAATACAAATGACAAGTCTCCCCAAATCAAATTATTTATTCAATGCCTTACTAATCAAACTACTGCATGACTATCTTACAGAGGTAGAAAAAATAGAAACAAAATTCATCTGAACCAACAAATGTAAAGAATTTCAAAGAATTTGATGGGGAAAAATGTAAAGGAGCCACCTAGCTGTACCAGATTTAAAACTATATTATAAAGTAGCAATCCTCAAAACTACTTGGTATTGTTTAAGAAATAGAGTGGATTAAGATAAATAAAAAATAAACTAATAAATGATTATAGTAACCCTTTGTTTAACAAATCCAAAGTCATTTGCTTCTGGGATAAGAACTCATTATTTGAAAAAAAAACCTGTGGGGAAAACTAGAAAATAGTATGGCAAAAATTAGGCATAGACCCCCATCTCACACCTTGGACTAAAATAAGGTCAAAATGGGTACAGGATTTAGACATAAAGGGCGATACCATAGATACACAAATAGACCAAGAAATACTCTACCTGTCAGATTTATGAAAAGGTGAGAAATTTATGACCAACCAAGAAATAGAGTATATTATAAAAAAGGAAAATGAATGACTTGACTATATTAAATTAAAAGGTATTTTTCACTAATAAAACAAATTTTGTCAAGATTAGAATGAAAACAGAAAGCTGGGAAACAATTTTCATACCTAGGGTTTCTGGAAAAGGTCTCATTTCTAAAATATAGAGAATTGAATCAA
The DNA here is from genome assembly GCF_037893015.1 of Macrotis lagotis. Classification (NCBI taxonomy): domain Eukaryota; kingdom Metazoa; phylum Chordata; class Mammalia; order Peramelemorphia; family Peramelidae; genus Macrotis; species Macrotis lagotis. The sequence continues at coordinate 125,002,974 of NC_133665.1, forward strand.
AGGTTTATGGTTACAAATTATTCCCCAGTTGATAAATGGTCAAAGGATTTTCAGATTGCCTTCTGTGGGAGGGGAAGGGGGGAAAGAAGGGAAGGTGGGAAGGAAATTGTAAAATTCAAAATCTTATAAACAATGATAGGTAGAAATGACTATTGTATATAATTGGAAAACAAATCAAATATTTCTATAATAAAATTGATCAAAGGATATGAACAGGCAGTTTTCAAGTGAAATTAGAGCTATATAAAATCACATGAAAAAATGGTCCAAATCATTTCTGATTAGAGAAACACAAATTAAAATAGCTATGTGATACCACTCTTACCTATCAGACTGGTTAAGTTGACAAAAATGGAAAACAATCAATGTTGCAGAGATTATAGAAGGATTGGGACATTAATGCACAGTTGGTGGAATTGTGAACTAATCCAACCATTCTGAAGAGCAATATGGAACTATGCCCAAAAAGCAATAAAATTGATTCTACCCTTTGACCTAACAATATCAAAACTAGGCCTATATGCAGAAGAAATGATATAAAATAGAAAACATCCCACATGTTCCAAAATAGTCACAGCAGTTCTTTTTGTAGTAGGAAAAGAATTAGAAATTGAGATGTTCATCTATTATGGCTGAATGAGCTATGGTTTATGAATGTAATGGAGTACTATTGTTTTAAAAGAAACCATGAATGCTAGCAATAAAGAAGTATGGAAAGAATTATGGGAGCTGATGCTGAACAAAGGAAGCAGAACCAAGAGAACATTATACACATTAACAATAACATTGTGAGTTGATCAATTATTATGGATGCAGATCTTCTCAACATTTTAGAGAGCTGGGACAACCCTGGGAGACCTATCATGGATAACACCATCCACATTCAGATGAAAAAAATCACAGAATCTTAATGAACCCTATGTTTACTTTTTTACAAATTTCTCTTACGTTTTCCCTTCCAATTCCATGGCTTTCTTTCCTTTTCCTTAGTCTTAGTTCCTCATTCACAAAATGACTAAGATGTCAACATGTTAAACACAAATGTACCTATACAACTTTCACTAGATTGTTTGCTGCTAAGGGAAGAGGGGGATGGGAGGGTGGAAAAAGTTTGTGTAATTTATAAATATGCAAGTGGATGAATGTTGAAAACTTTTCATCACATATAATTGGAAAAATAAAATAAAATAAAATATCAAAAAATACTGGCTCTGACAATCAGTGACCATATTATTCTTAACTTATTTTTGTCTCAACAACTACCTGTAATTTATTTATTGACATTTAGGTGGATTATGTTTTATGCAAGTAAAGGATATTCCCACACAGAAAGATATCTGCTATGCAAATTTGTAGATTATCTAAAGGACTATCAAGAAATATCCATTCACTAATCCTTAAAAAGATCTCATTTCACATTCTGGCCCTCTCTTTTCCCATCTGGCTAGCCTGTGGAATATCTGTGGAAGTGTGTGTCTTCACAGAGGAGTTGGTATTAAATAAGGATCTTCATTCTCCTTTGGAACCCATGATACTGGGTACATTTGCTACTATGTGAGCACAATCCTGAAATGATAGCCTCTTGATGTCCTTTTTAATTTATGTTTTTGTCTTAGTTTTGTTGTTTTTGTTATTTGTTTTGTTTTTGTTTCCCTGAGTATAGGTGACTAAACAGTGACCCTTAATTAAATGCTTATAGTCTTGCAAGGAGACTGGAGAATTCAGGAGTTCTGAACTTCTTCAATCAAAATTGACTGACAGCATGAAAAATTTCTGTAAATGTCTCCTTTTCAGAGAATATAAATACCTTCAGAATGAAAAACCCAAGTCATATCCACTTCTTCATATGAGAAGTGCTTGAAAGAGCTGCTTGGAAAGTTCAGAGCCAAGGTCAATTCAAGAATCCTACTAAATGTTCATATTTTAAAGTGTTCAGTTTCAAACTTCTTGAAGAGGATAGTCGGAGATATATGATATAACAAGTTTTCAGTATTTTTTCACTGTGTCATTGTGAGTGCTTTAATTGTTTTTTAAAAGAAAATAAATAGCTGTCCTTCCTATACTAGATAAGGTGTAAACTCTGAGACCTTTTTTGATTCCTTTGGGGCAGAACCAAATATAAAAATGAGTGAAGACTAAACTTTTATATTTTCCTCAGGATTTCAAGTTGGGAAAATTAAAAAGCAGAAAGCCAACAGAGAACTTGAGCTTTCTCTTTAGATTCTAGGATTTCTGAGAAATAAACTAAAAGGAAAAATAAGTACAGAGTACAGAGTATCTCAACACTATGCCGAGATTAATAAATGATCATTGAATTGAACTAAATTAAATTGAAATGAACAGCAACCAAAATGAAAGTCACAAACTATTTTAAGATAGCTCAAAATATATTTTTTAAAGTTATGATTCTAGTAGCCCCAAAGGTACATTCTCTAATGAGTAAATGAAGATGCTTCAAAAAAGAAAACCAAGGGGCGACTAGGTGGTCCAGTGGATAAAGCACCGGCCCTGGAGTCAGGAGTACCTAAGTTCAAATCCAGTCTCAGACACTTAATAATTACCTAGCTGTGTGGCCTTCGGCAAGCCACTTAACCCTATTGCCTAGCAAAAACTTAAAAAAAAAGAAAAAAAAAGAAAACCAGTGTTATATCTACATTTATCCTAGAATGCCAATCCCTGTATGAATTTCTAAATGCTCTTTCAACATATGCACATATGTTTGGGTATATGTTTATATGCATATATATGTGTGTATATATTCATGTTTAAATGAGTGCCTATGCATATTAGGTTCTTCAATAATAATAATCAAAATTTCTGTAGAATTTGAAAATTTGAAAACAAATTAAATATATTATCATTTCCTTTGAGCTTCAAGTAGTCCTATCAAGTAGGTTGCATATACTATTTTTCAAATTTTTCAGATTAGAAAATTAGGTTCATCATGCATGATTTGATTTTTCACTCATATTGTTAGTGTCATAGGTGGCGTTTGAGCTCAAGTGTCTGTAACTACATATGCAGCTTTCTCTCTACTATTCAGCAAGTATATGAAACTTTGTCTATTGCTAGATCTTAGTGGATAGAAATGACTATATGTTTGACCGTGAGAACATCAGCTTATTCCTGTTATATTTTACTGATTTGGAGGAGAAAACTTCTCTGTGATGTGATGGTTTTCAAGTGTCCTAAGTCAATCCTTCAATGTCTAGCTAGTTGACATTGATAATACTTATCAGAAAGTGTATATTGGGTGCCACAATCTAAACTCCATTGCTAGATGTGTCAAAAGTATGAAATAGAATTGGCCTATTGTTATTCCTTAGATTACAGAAATGATTCCATGATTGAACTCAGATTAATATGCCCATATATTAGGAATTTCCAATGTATGAAATAATTGACTTGATTAACTATCTTTAGAATTAAGAATGTGATATTTGAAAATTATCAGATTATTAAATTTCATCTAATCCAGATATGCAAGGTCAGAAAGCTTTCTTTCTCCCAGTGCTTGTGTGGTGGATAAGGTTCGACAGGAAAGTGTATGAAGGGTGAAACTCACAGTGTAGACCACATACTTATTGACTCCTAACACCCATTTTATACTCAATCTGTGTGAATCTGCCTAATCACAACAATCAGCTAAAAGGGCAGTCTCAGGAGTTACAGACTCTTAATTAAAATATACATCCCATTCAATGCCCAAGTCATTTTACCATAAACTTGTGAACTATAGTGTGAAGGGTTCTCAAACTTATATAATTATAATAAACTGCTAATTATGTTTCTTTTGAGTGATTCTTTTTTTTCTTATGACTTCCCCATCTCCTCTTAACATCTATCTTTCAAAACTAAATGTGAAATTTGTAAAAGAGGAATAATACATAATTTCTACCATCACATATCTTATAGTAGGGGAACAGATGGACTAAATAAAGAATATTGAAAAGTTAAGAGAAAATAGAATTAGAATTGTAACAGGAGTTTGGCAGTTTCTAAGTTCAGTATAATGTACAGCAGAAGTGGAAGAACACAAGATTCTTAGAGAAGAGAGGTGCTTTCAGGCTGACCTGAAATTCTTAGAGTAAATTTATTCAATTCAGTTGCTGGCCAAATGAAGCACTGTATGCTTGTGATGATTTATGAATCCCTGGGAACTAGTTTAAAAGTTAATAAACTGGGGCAACCTGGAGATCTTAGAAAGCCTATGGACCTTGACTATAACTTTTTAATTCAGACAAGTCTTTGGAATTGACCCTATGGGACTCATTGACTTGAATGGAAAGAAATATTTTTTAGCAAAAGATATCCTTTCATTATTGTTGAATTATAGACTTTTGGATCAAGACTATAGAGTAGGTTTCTGTTGGTTTTAGCAGAGAACATAGTTTGACCTTTTACTCCTTTCCCAGCTACATTTGGTTTCTTTTCTTAATTTTAGGCAACTCTTGATCTTCTCTTGCAAACATCTCTCAAATTAGATTAGGCATATCTATCAGTGAATATTAGAATTTCTCTAAAAAGAATTGATTATTAGTGCTGATCATGAAATGAAACAGCTGGAAGGATATTTCAAAAATCCATTTAAAAGTTACATTTGCCATTTGGATTCCTTACTGTTTGACAGGAGAGATTCTATAACTATGCTAATCAGGTCACTGACATTTTGAGAGACACAAACCATGGGATGAGAGTAGAAATCTCCTAATACATGTTTATTTCTCTCAATTAATCCCTTTCCCCAATATTTATAATTCATCTGGATTCCAGATGAATTGGAAACAAACCTATTGTGTTACATCCTTTTGATAACATTTCAAGGTTTCTACTTCCTTCTTCAGTTTAAATCATAAAATGGGCTTCAATAAGACTGAGTTCAACATGACAAATATAGAAATATGTTAAACATGATTGTACATACATAATCTATATCAGATTACTCACTGTCATGGGGAGGAGGGAGGAATGGAGGGGAAGTAGAAAATGTGAAATTCCAAATTTTATAAAATTTAATGTTAAAAACTGGATTTACATGTAATTGAAAAAATATAAACAAAAACAAATGGATGAGTCAACATACAATCAGGTCCCAAGTGGTGGGAATCTTGAAATTCCTGTAGTGGTTGCATCCTTTGAATTATTGTCTTATATCTCCAAAAGACTGGAATAAATTTTCATATTATGTACATTAATAAGTTCTAATAGTATACATTTTATTCAAAGGATTCATCAACCTTCTTAAACAAGGTTGACTGAAAATTGTGCAGAACATAAAAATGCTGGAAGAGATATTGAAGAATTAGAAAGTGTGTTCCATGCCCACATAAAGTTGAAAATGAGGATGACAACTAGGCAAAAAGCTAAGCATAAGTGATCAGCAGAAGTTTTAACTAGAGAGAATTAATGAGTATACCACACCTACAACATTGTAGGAGATGTAGAAGTGAGAATCTTCTAGGCCCTCATAGAATTCTCCATTATTTGGATGGGCATAGTCACTACATCAAAAGCAGATTGCAAGCCCTCTACTCTTTCTCAGTTCCTTAGATGTCTTAAAAAATTACCATGCCATCTGAATCGTATAAAAATAAATGAAATGAATGAAGTAACATTGCTATTTTTGGTTATTAGTTCTTTGTTTTAAAGAATATTTATTGGTGTGAAGTAGTTTGTTTATATGATCTCATTTGAACTTCACAACTTTGAGACAAGTACTTCATGAGAGATATTATTAATCCTGATTTATATTAAGTATGAAAATATTGATACTCAGAAAAAGAGAAAAGAAGAAATAAGCATTCATAAATATCTGCTATATACCACGCACTGTCCTAGACTAAATACTTCTAATTTGATAACCATAATAACTTTGAAGAGTGGATGCTATTTATTATCTTCATTTTGCAGTTAATGAATTGAGGCAGTCAGGGAATTAATTGATTTGCCTCATGTGACTCAGCTAATTGATTTTTGAGACTGAGTTTTAACAGATCTTCCTGACTCTACACAATTCTGCTTAGTGTCTTTTCTGGTCACACACCTAGATAACTATTGGTGGTGGGACTTAAAGCAAAACCTTCTGGACTCTTATTCAGCTCTCTAAACACGACATGATACTAGTAAATATAAATAAATAAATCATCCCTCTGTGGTTAACATTGCTAAAAATCTTTACACTGTTAACACTTGTTCATATGAAATAATGTCCATGAAAAATTATCAATATAGAATTTATATAATTATTTATATATACACAAATATTATATACATATATATATTTAAATTACTTTTCCAAAGAACTTTTACTTCAGATTTTTATATTTCTTTAGTTACCCAAATTTTATTGATACTTCTCCTGCATTGTCTAAGATAATCCTTTCCTTGATATTATCACTCTTGTTTTCATCCTCTCTATACCTAGTAAAGAATAGTTATTTGACTTAGTGAATAGAGTGCTAGGCCTGAAGACAAGGAGATTCGTTATCCCGAGTTTAAAACTAGCATCAAACACATACTAATTGTAAGACTTGGACAAGTCACTTAAACTTTTTTGTGTCAGTTCCTTAACTTTAAAATGAATTGTAGAAGGAAATGGCAAACCTGTCTAATATCTTGACCAAGAAAACTACAAATGGGATCACAAATAATTGGACATGATTGAAAATATCTAATGCAATTGAAACCTTCAAGTTTTCCTACTTTAGATCCTTAATTTTATAAATCTATCCCATGTAACATTACCAGAATATTAATCCCAAACCCTACTTTCATTTATTTACTATCTGGACCTGAACATAGCAATAGCTTCCTATTTCCTGTCCGATAAATTCATATAGTAGGTGCAGAGTGAACATTCCAATTTATCATTTGATTAAATAATTAATCACCTGAAGACAGATTTAATGCATGGTATATATTCAAAAATATTTATTAATTTTATCATTTCATTAGTATTCTGCAAGCTGGACTTATTTCAAGCACGCATGTTTTATCTTTCCTTCTTAACTGTAGATTTCTTTAGATTGTGATGTTCCTGTGTTGCCCATAGTGTTAATGTAGTGCTGAATAAAAAGTGAACAATGTTGCCTTGACCTGATCACATTGTTGTACCACAAAAAAAAATCTAGAATCACACACATTTTCCAAATAGTTAGACATTATGGATATATTGAATACCCACAGAAGAACACAAAACAGCAATAACAACTGAATACTGAAATTGTAGCATAAAATATTTTTAAAAACAATTATATAGTACTAATTCTAGATGATATCTAATTATTTTTTCAGTTAAACAGTACTGAATTGTCTTCTGTTTCAGTAAAATGATATCTTAATTTACATAATAAAGTTGTATTAAAATGAGTAAATTAAATTCTTCTGAATTGAATCATGCATTATTGCATTCAGGAACTTTTTCTATTTTGAAGTGAATTACAGATAATCTTCTTATAAAAAGATTTTATGAGTAAAATAATCGTGTAAAAATATTTTTTTGGATAATCAATTTTTTCTATGTATTAGATTTTTAAAAGTAAGTCATTTGTTTTTTCCAACAATTTTTTTCTGAATGTTCATCTTTATTTGGGGTGTTCAGTTGTTACTTTTTATATGCAATTTAAAAGCAGTTAACTTCAGATTCCCTGAGCATGTGATATTAAAAAAAAATCATTAAATTTAAGGGCAGACTGCCTGAGGTTGACTATAAAGTCAATCCTGTATCAGAATTAATTCTTGCATTTCCTTTAAGCAGGTCAAAGAATGTAGATGCATGGTGACTCAATTGATGTATGTGAGGGAATCTATCTAGGCAACTGCATATCAATCTCCAGACTTAATAACTAGATATAATATATATCAGTAAGTATTAACTTTGCAAAATTAATTCCAGACTACATGAAAGTTGCCCTAAAACGTTCTTTCACTTATGCAGATGACACTTGTATAAAAAAATAAAAGCAATATAAATCTTGAAGGACTTTTTGCAAATTGAAGTCATGAAAGCATAACTAGTGACCATTATATTAGTAAAGATAACTTCATTTAAAATAAAATTCTGACTTAAGAAGAAACAACCACCCTCTCTAGCTGTGGCTAATAGTGGACTTGCTCAATTATCTATTCTAGTAATTTAGTTTTATTAATGATTAAAACTCTATAGAAAAATTCCAAATGAACAAATCAACTTTTTTAAATCAAGTTAAAGAGACATTTATTAACTAATATGTATCAAGCACTGAAGTGAGCACTAGGTTAATAAACCAAGAAATACTCCATCAGAGTTATGGAAAGGGGATAAAATTATGATCAAGCAAGAAATAGAGTACGTTATAAACTGCAAAATGAATTATTTTTAATATATTGAAATTAAAAGTTTTTGCAGTTATAAAATCAATGCTACCAAAATTAGAAAGAAAGCAGAAAGATGAGAAACAATCTTCACAATCAGGAGTTCTGATTAAGGTCTCATTTCAAAAATATATAGGGTATATTTGAATCAAATTTATAAGGTAGCAAGGAATTCTCCAATTGATAAATGGTCACATGATATGAATAGACAGTTTTCAAATGAAGAAATTAAAGCTATATATTATTGTATGAAAAAATTCTCCAAATCATTATTGATCAGAGAAATGCAAATTAAAACAATTGTGAGGCATCACCTCATACTGATCAGATTGGTTAAAATGATAAAAAGGGAAAATGATCAATGTTGGAAAGGTTGTGGGAGGATTGGGACATTGATGCATTGCTGGGGAACTTGTAAACAGATGCAGCCTTTCTGGAGACTGATGTGGAACTATGCCCAAAGAGCAATAAAACTGTTCATATCCTTTGACCCATTAATTTGAATTTTAGACCTATATCCAGAAGAAATCATAAAAATTGGGAAACATCCCAAATGTTCCAAAATATTCATAGCAGCTCTTTTTTTTAGTGACAGAGAATTGGAAATTGAGGGGATGCCCATCAATTGGGGAATGGTTGAACAAGTTATGGTCTATGTATATTATGGAATACTATTGTTCTATAAGAAACCATAAATGGTCAGACTCTAGAGAAGCTTGGCATGACTTATGGGATCTGATGCTGAGTGAAGGGAGAAGAACTAAGAGAACAAAAACAATAACAATAACAATATTGTGAAATAATCAACCCTGATATATGTAGCAGCTCTCAGCAGTTCAGAGAGTTAGGACAACTTTATATGATCCAGTTATGGACAATGCTATCCCCATCCAGATGAAGAAAAATAAAACAAAACAAAACAAATCACCCTTCAGGATCTGATGACTACTACATCCACTTTAAAAAAATTATTTAAAGCAATGGGGTTAAATGACTTGCCCAAGGTCACACAGTTAGGTAATTAGTAAGGGTCTGAAGTCAGATTTGAACTTAGGTGCTCTTGACTCCAGGGCTGGTTGCTCTATCCATTGCACTACCTAGCTGTCCTTACATTCACTTTTTTAGCTCATTAAAGTAATTTTTTTGGAAATTTGATTGGTAAGGCACTAAATAAGTATATTAATTTGAGTAGAATTTTCATTTTTATGATATTAGCTCGGCCTATCCATGAGCAGTTGATATTTGCCCAGTTTTGAAAATCTGATTTTATTTGTTTGAATAGTATTCTATAGTTCTTTTCATAGAGTTTCTGAGTCTGCCTTGGCAGATAGATTCCCAAGTATTTTATATTGTCTGAAGTTACTGTAAATGGATTTTCTCTTTTTAGTTCTTGCTGCTGTATCTTGTTATTAATATATAGAAATGCTGAGGATTTATGAGGGTTTATTTTTTATCCTACAAATTTGCTGAAGTCGTTAGTTGTTTCCAGGAGTTTTTAGATGATATTTTTGGATTCTCTAGGTATACCATCATGTCATCTGCGAAGAGTAAAAGTTTCGTTTCTTCCTTCCCAATTCTAATTATTTCAATTTTTTTCTTCTCTTATTGATGAAGCTAACATTTCTAATACAATATTGAATAGTAGTGGTGATAACAGTTATCTTTGCCTCACCCTGATCTTATTGGGAATGCCTCTAGCTTATCCCCAAAGCATATAGAGCTTGTTGATGGTTTCAGATAGTTACTGTTAATCATTCTAAGGAAGAATCAATTTATTCCTATGCTCTCTAATGTTTTTATTATGAATGGCTGCTGTATTTTTTCCATAGGCTTTTTCAGCTTCTATTGAGATAATCATATGATTTCTGTTAGGTCTGTTATTGATATGGTTAATCAAACTGCCAGTTTTCCTAATATGAACCAACCCTGCATTCCTGGGATAAATTCTGCTTGGTCATAGTGTTTTAAAGTATTGATAACTTGCTGTAATTGCTTTGCTAAGATTTTATTTAAAATTTTTGCATGCATATTCATTAGCTCAATTGTCTATAATTTTTTTTCTCTGTTTTGACTTTTCCTGGTTTAGGTATCAGCACCATAATGGTGTCATGGATGGAGTTAGGCAGAGTTATGTCTTCACCTATTTGAAACCATCTGTCTCTGGAGATTTTTTCCTTAGGGAGTTCAATGATAATTTGTTGAATTTCTTTATCTGAAATAGGGTTATTTAGGTATTTAATTTATTCTTCATTTAACCAACTTATATTTTTTGTAAATATTCATCCATTTCACATAGATTATCAAATTTAGTGGCATATAGTTGGGCAAAATAATTCCAAATTATTATTTTAATTTCCTCCTTATTGGTGGTGAGTTCACCGTTTTCATTTATGATAAAGTAATATGTTTTCTTTCTTTCTTTTTTTAATCAAATTAACTAAAGGTTAATCAATTTTATTGTTTTTTTAATAAAACCAACTCTTGGCTTTGTTTATTAGTTCAATAGTTTTCTTGCTTTCAATTTTATTAATTTTTCCTTTAATTTTTAGAATTTCTTTTTCTTTATTTTTTTTTTTAGATTTTCAAAGGCCACACAGCTAGGTAATTATTAAGTGTCTGAGACCGGATTTGAACCCAGGTTCTCCTGACTCCAGGGCCAGTGCTTTATCCACTGCGCCACATAGCCACCCCAATTTTTAGAATTTCTAATCTGGTATTTAACTGAGGGTTTTTGATTGGTCCTGTCTCTAATTTATTTTAGTTGTATGCTTAGTTCATTAATTTCTTCTTTCTCTATTTTATGCATGTAAGCAGTTAAAAATATAATATATCCCCTACTAACTGACTTGAGATATCCCATAAGTTTTGGTGTGTTGTTTCATTATTTCATTATCAAGGATGAAATCAGTAATTCTCTCTATAATTTGTTGCTTGATCCACTCATTCTTTTAAATGGGTTTATTTAGTTTCTAATTAGATTTAGGTCTGTCTATACTTAGCCAATTATTGCATGTGATTTTTATTGCATTATGATTTGAGAAAGAGGTATTCACTATTTCTGTCCTTCTGCATTTATTATAAGATTTTTATGCCTTACTACATGGTCAACTTTTGAGAAAGTGCCATATACTGCAGGAAAAAAGTATGTTCCTTTCTATCACCATTCAATCATGTCCAAAGGTCTATCATGTCTAGGTTTTCTAACATTCTATTTACCTCCTTAACTTCCTTCTTGTTTATTTTATGGTTAAATTTATCCAAATCTGAGAGAGGGAGTTTGAGATCTCCCACCAGTAGAGTTTCGTTGTTAATGTCTTCCTGTAATTCATTCAGTTTCTTCTCTAAGAATATGGATACTATACCACTTGGTGCATACATATTTAGTATTGAAATTGCTTCATTGTCTTTGGTACCTTTTAAGAGGATATTGCTTCCTTCCTTATCTCTTATAATGAAATCTATTATAGCAGCTGTTTTGTCTGATATAAGGAGTGCTACCCCTGCCTTTTTCACTTCGATTGAAGTAAAATATATTCATCCCCAACCTTTTGCATTTACTCTATATTTATCTCTCTGCTTCAAATGAGTTTCTTGTAAGCAACACACTGATTTTTAATATAGTCTGCTATTCACTTATGTTTTATTGTAGAGCTCATCCCATTCACATGCAAAGCTATAATTTGTAACTTTATTTCCCTTCATGTTATCTTCCCTCTGTTAGTATTTCACCCCCTTTTTTACTTTATCCACATCCTCCAGTATTTTACTTCTGAATACCACCTCTTTCAGTGTGTTTGCCCCCTTATATCCACCTTTCCCCTAACGTTCCCCTTTTCCTTCCCCCTCCCCCTTTCTCCTTTTAATATTTAAAAGTTTAATGTTTCTTAACTGAGTGTGTGTATAGTAATCCTTTGAGCCAAATCTGATGAGAGAAAGATTCAGGAAGTTTTCACTTCCCCCCTTCTTCCCCTCTATTGTAATACATCCTTTTCATCTCTTTATGTAAGGTGATTTACCCCATCCAATCTCCTCCATCTTCCCATCTCTTTACTGTCTCCCATTTTAAGGAGATATTGTTTTAAAATCATTCTGACTCACAGATAACTCATGAGTATCCATTACTTCTGGCTAAGTATATCCTCTCTATTAGGGTCATAATTCTCAAGAGTTATGAGAATCTTTCTCATAGGTGTGGATATAGTCAGCTTCCTCTTATTGCATTGCAATTTTGTTTTTCTTTTCCCTTTTTTTACCTTTTCTTGTGTGTCTGGAGTCTCCTGTTTGAAGTCCAAATTTTCTATTTAGCTCTGGTATTTTCATCAGGAAAAGTTGAAAGTCTCCTATTTCATTAAATGCCCATCTTTTCCCCTGGAAGAGAAAGCTCAGTTTTACAAAATAGTGAATTCTTGGCTCCATTCCAAGTTCCCTTGCTCTTTGGAATATGTTATTTCACGTCCTTCAATCCCTTAATGTAGAAGAAGCCAGATCCTTACTGTGGTTCCTTGGCATTTAATTGTCCTTTTCTGGCTGCTTGCAGGGTTTTCTCCTTTATCTGATACTCCTGAAATTCAGCCATAATATTCCTTGGTGTTTTCATTTGGGGATCGCTTTCCAGAGGGGGATAGATGTATTCTTTCAATAACTATTTTACCCTCTGGTTCCATGATATCAAGGTAATTTTCCTTCAAAAGATCTTGAAATATTGAGTCCAGACATTTTTTTTTTATCCTCATTGTGTTCAGGAAGTCCAATAATTCTTAACTTGTCACTTCTGGAGCTATTCTCTAGGTGAACTGTTTTGCTGACAAGTCATATTACATTTTCTTCTATTTTTTTTTGATCTTTTGGTTTTGTTTAACAGATTCTTGTTGTCTCATGAAGTCATTAGTTTCCACAGATTCCACTGGTATTTTAGAGAATATACATCATTTACCTTTTCCTATTCCTTTTTGAAAGAATTTGCCAGTTGCGCAATTGTGATTCTGAGAGAATTATTTTCTTTTTGTACTTGTCCAATTGTATTTGCCATGGATTTATTTTTCTTCTTTCAAGATGTTAATTTTCTCATGGATTTCCTTTCCCATTTTTTCCAATTGATTTTTACACTCTTTCCTTATCTCTTCTAAGAAGTCTTTCTGGGCTGGAGACTAGCCCTTATTCTCCACAGAAGTTCTAGTTTTTTCTTGATTAGGGTCTTTGTCTTCGAGGTAGTTTTCAATGGAACCCCCTCTCTCTGGTCTTTCTTCATTTTCCTAGGATTTTGTGTTGGGAAAGGGACTGGCTCACAGACCTTAGGATTTGAAAATCCTAGAGGCTTAGCTCACTGGGTTTAGTAACTCCAAGTGGGCCAACCACTAGCAGGTGCTGGAAGCTTTCTCTGGAGTGTCTGTGACTTTGATTTGTTGTTCACTCTCTAGGTCTGGGACCTCAGGCTAAATAGTTAATCTTATTATTCACTCAGTACTGAGAGAGATCTGCTGCCAACACCTGAGACTGGGGGGTAAGGATGGTTCATACTGTATTTGTTCTGGGAAGAGTCTCTTTCTCTCACAAGGATGGGTGTGGGGAGGGGGGGCTCTCAACTGCTAACATGGGGATTGAACTGAAAATAGAGAACCCCAGCCCTGTTCTCCACTGAGTTGGAGCTCTCCCACCCACCTGCACTGGAACTTTCTCTCTAATGTTGCTGGAGCTCTCCTGCCCAATTACAAAGCCAAAAGCTTCATGACTGTTCAGAGGTTAGTCCTGGATCACATCCCTCTGACCCTGTGCTGCATCTCTGCTCTAAGCCCCTGTCTCACCCACATCCCCTTGAGACAGATTCTTTGCTGTTCCTGGATTTTGTGGATTTGAATTCTGTTAAGAGACTCATTTCATATTAGTTCTGAGGAAAATCCAGGAGATCTAGCACAGTGCCTGACTTCTCTCCACCAACTTGATCAGAAGTTACATTCACTTTTATTTATTTATTTCTTTTTTTTCATTCAAGAAAGATTTTAGTTATTTTGAGTTTTACAATTTTCCCCTAGTCTTGCTTCTCCCCACCCCCACAGAAGGTACTCTTTAATCTTTACATTGTTCCCATGGTATACATTGATCTAGGTTGAATGTGATGAGAGAGAAATCGTATCCTTAAGGAAGAAAAATAAATTATAAGAGATAGGCAAATTGCATTAAAAAGATAACAGTTAAAGGTAATAGTCTTTGGTCTTTGTTTAAACTCCACAATTCTTTCTCTGGATACAGATGGGATTCTTCATCACAGATAACCCAAAATTTCCCTGATTGTTGCACTGACAGAATGAGCACGTTCATCAAGGTTGATCATCACCCCCTTGTTGCTGTTAGGGTGTACAGTATTTTTCTTGTTGTGCTCATCTCACTCAGCATCAGTTCATGCAAATCTCTTCAGGCTTCTCTGAATTCCCATCCCTCCTGGTTTCTAATAGATCAATAGTGTTCCATGATATACATGTACCACAGTTTGTTAAACCATTCACCAATCGAAGGATATTTACTTAATCTCCAATTCTTTGCCACCTCAAACAGGGCTGCTATGAATATTTTTGTGCAAGTGATGTTTTTACCCTTTTTCATCATCTCTTCAAGGCATAGACCCAGCAGTGGTATTGCTGGATCAAAGGGTATGCACATTTTTGTTACCCTTTGGGTGTAGTTCCAAATTTCTCTCCAGAAACGTTGGATGAGTTCACAGTTCCACCAACTATGTAATATAATTTCCCACATCCCTTCCAACACTGATCATTGTCCTTTCTGGCCATATTGACAAGTTTTAGAAGTGTGAGGTGGTACCTCAGAGATGCTTTAATTTTCATTTCTCTAGTAAGTAATGATTTAGAACAATTTTTTCATATGACTATGGATCACTTTGATTTCCTCATCTATAAATTGACTTTCCATATCCTTGGACCATTAGTCAACTGGAGAATGGTCTTTTTTTTTTTTAATTTCACTCAGTTCTCTGTATATTTTAGAAATGAGTTCTTTGTCAGAAATACTAGTTGTAAAAATTATTTCCCAATTTACTACATTTCTTTTGATCTTGATTACAGTGGTTTTGTCTGTGTAAAAGCTTTTTAATTTCACTTTTTGAAAACAGTTACAAAACAATTCTTACACAAATAAAATCATATTTAAATAACTGGGAAAACATTAACTGCTCATGGATAGGTTGAGCTAATATAATGAAAATGAAAATTTTGCCAAAACTAAACTACCTATTTAGTGCCCTACCAATCAAAATTCCAAAAAATGCTTTACTGAGTTAGGAAAAAGTTGTAAATAAATTCATATGGAGAAATAAAAAGTCAAGAATTTCCAGGGATTCAATGAAAAAAAAAGTGCAAAAGAAAGTGGCTTATCTAAAGTTATATTATAAAGCATCAGTCATCAAAACTGTCTGGTATTGACTAAGAAATAGAGTGGTGGATCAGTAGAATAGACTAGGTGCAATAGCAGAAAATGATTATAGTAATCTGCTGTTTGATAAACCCAAAGAGTCCAGCAAATGCTGGATACATACACTTTTTAAAAGTGTATTTATTTTACATTTCTTTCCATTAATTCTAATTCCTTATACCGAAAATGACAAATCTGTAAGCATGTTTAATGCAAATATATCTGTACAACATTAACCTGACTAGTTGTTGCTGAGGGGAGGGGGGGGTGGGAAAGTAGGGTGGAAAGGAAATTTTGTAATTTAAATTTATACATTGGCATATAGATAAATGTTGTAAAACTTTCATAACATGTATTTGGAAAAAGACTAGTAATAAAAAAGCATTGAATAGTGTTGGAAAGCTAATTTTAGTTTGAAATAATTGTCCCCCATTAATCAGTATCTCAATCTCAATTGTTTGTATATAAATGTATATTTATTATGAATATATGTGTGTGTTCATATAAGCATATTTATTTGATTTTTAAAAAAATAAGCACTAGGAATATAAAGGCAAATGTACATCTCTTGTCAAGGAACTCAGAGTTTAATGGAGGTTTGGGATACAGCATGTGAAATAACTCAACTTGAAATAAAAATAAATTTTAAATTTACATTCAAAATATATAAATTGGGGAGAAGTTTATAGGTTGCAGTAATTTAACAGCGATAGCTTTATTTTGTTAATTGAAGGGGAGTTGGGTGAGGTGACTCAAAGAAACTTTTATTTTAGCCAATAATTGAAGTAAGTTGGAAATGAAAAGAAATAGTGATGGAGGGGCAGTGGGGGTGGGGGGTGTCATGCAAACATGATGACCAGACAGTTAAACGCTGAAAGGAAATGGATGGTCTTGTGCAAGGAACAACAAGAAATAGTGTCCTAGAATAAAAGGATACAGGAAGTGACATATAGTATCAGAAGAATTGAAAGTTATAAAGGGGAAAGAATGATGAATTAGTCACATGAAAAGAATTAGAAGTGAATGAAAAAAATAATAAAAGCAACAAGACAGAAGCAGTATGGGAGTATTTATAAAAATTAAAGAAGGAAGGTTCAAAGAGAAGAATTGTTCATAATTTTATTGTGAGCTATTATAAGTTCTTTGAGGGCAGAGATGATTATAAACTTACTTTTGCTGGGGAGAGTGAAGAGAAAAAAAAGAAGAAATTAACAGAAGTCTTGTGCTTGTATGAGCAACAAACTTCAGGAGAATATTAAACTTTGAAATTTAGTTTAGAAATTGTAAGAAGTTTGAAGTCTGAGAATCTGAGTTCAAATACAAACATGACCTGTGTTACCTGAGTGAAGTAACTCTATAGATTTTTGTTTCAAAGGTAGAGCCAAGATGGCTGAGAAAAGGCAGGGAATCTCCTTAGTTTTCTTCCAAACTCCTTCAAATACTTTTACATAATGACTCTAAAGAAATTCTAGAGAAGCAGAATCTACACACTTCTGGAGTGAAATAATTCTCTAGGTGAAGACAATTTAGAAAGTTGGCACAAAGTTTCTATTGCACTATGGTGAGAGAGGAACAGAGACCAGCACAGAACACCCCAGCAAAAACTTGACCCTACTAGGCCAGAAATATTCATCAGCTTTACTAAATCAACAACAATAGCTTCTGAAGCTCTCAGTTCATAGACTATAAGGGGGACAAATAAACAACTGGTAAGCAGATTAGAAGGTTCTCTTTGATAACACCAAAGCAGAACTTTGCAACCTTGCCCATACTTAGATCTGGGTCACAGATGGAAATCTGTGGATAGAAATTGCAGAAGAGTAGTAAACACCTCTCCTTAGATCACACTACATTGAAGGAACTAAAGCTTTAGAAGTACCTATTAGTATTTTTCAAAGTAATTGTACAATATACTTGAAGTTAGGGGACAGTGTCCCTTCCTCCCTAGAAGCCGAATCCTACATTAACAATGAAATAAAAGTCAAATAATCAGTTGGGGAGAAGAACAAATAATAGAAAAAAATGATTCTGATCATGGAAAGATACTATGGTGACAAATAACATTAAAATACACATAGGAAAAATTTAACAAAGTCAAAGCTCTTATATCTGGACCAAAGAACTCAAAAAGAATTTTGAAAATTAAGTAAGAAAGACAGAGGAAAATTTGGGAATGGAAATAAGAGAAATGCAAGAAAGTCATGAAAAAAGGATCAATAATTTAGTAGAGGAGACACAACAAATACTGAAGAATATAATACTATTAAAAGCATACTAGGACAAAAAGTAGTAAAAAAAAAACAACTAAAACAACTAAAAAGACAAGAAAGACAATGATAAAAAGAATGCCTTAAAAATAAGAATTATTCTAATGGAAAAATATGCCCATAAATTCACTGAAGAAAAATTAAAAATAACTCCCTAAAAAGTAGAATTGATCAAATAGGAGAAGAAATACAAAAGCTCAATCAAGAAAATGATTCCTTAAAAACTGGATGATGATGATAATAATGATGATATTTATCCTTAGATTTTTAAAAAAGACCATGACATCAGGGAGATGAAGCCATGACAAGCACATGAACTGAATTTGAGTGAGGGGGTTCTGTACTAAAAAGCCTCACTTTTTCCTCCAGAGCCATCTGGGTCCACTGTCCAGACATGATTCAGTTCAACTAGAGATGACTCTGGATGTGAGGCAGTCAGGGTTAAGTGACTTGCCCAAGATCACACAGCTAATAATGTCAAGTTTCTGGGGTGGATTCAAACTCAGGTCCTCCTGACTACAAAGGTCAATACTCTATGTACTGCATCATCTAGTTGCCTCATTGTGAAGAAAGTATTTTTGCAAAGAGAACACTGTGAGCTAGCTATACATCACTTCATGTCAAAGCATGTTCCAAATTCCTTCAGCTTAATTCACAGGAACCCCAGCTTCCTGATACAAGGGAGGAGTCCTGTCACTGGCAGGGTAAGAAAAAGCAAAGTAGAAAACTAGAATGCAAATTAAACCCCACCAGAAACCAAGCAGTTTTCCCAAGGCATATATTTTATTTTATTTTTTATTTTTTATTTTTTTTAGGTTTTTGCAAGGCCAATGGCGTTAAGTGGCTTGCCCAAAGCCACACAGCTAGGTAATTATTAAGTGTCTGAGACCGGATTGGAACCCAGGTACTCCTGACTCCAGGGCCGGTGCTTTATCCACTGCACCACCTAGCCGCCATAAGGCATATATTTTATAGCATTCTTTTAAAAGTTATGATAATGAGGGTTTCCATAGTCTTCCACTCCCATCATCTTTTTTGTTAAATTCTCAATAAAATCCCAAAGATTTCAGTAAAATCTCTAGAACCAAGCAAAGAAAGACAATATACTGGTCCTAATCAGGGAAGTGAACCATAACTTCTGTTGTAGTAGTAGTAATAATTATGGTGATAGTGGTGAGATAGTAGAGGTAAAAGTAGTGGCCCACATTTATAGAGAGTTTAAGATGTACAAAAACCTTTCTGCAGTACATATCCTAGAAGGGAGGCATTAACAATTTTTTTTTTTGCAGATAAGAGGGGACTAAATGGCTTCCTCAAGGTCATTCAACTAAAATTAGAAATTAGTAAATGGATGTTAATGATCAAGAAACAAAGAAAAACTAAAAGATTAAATGAAAATGATAGACAACATAAAATATCTCATTGAAAATACTTCTTACCTGAAAAGTAGATCCAGGAGAGATAATTTCAAATCTATTGCACTACTTCAATTAAAAAGAAAACAAAATAAAACTACACTAATATTTTAAAACCAGAAGGTGAAACTAAAATTGAAAGATTCCACCAATCACCTTCTGAATGAGACCCCCAAAGGAAAGCTCCCCACAAAATTATGATCAAATTCGAAGCATCCTAAGTAAAGGAGAAAATATTACAAACAAAAAGAAAGAAATAATTCAATTTCAAGGAGCTCCATAGTCAGGACAACACAAGATTTAGCAATTTCTACATTAAAGAATTCAGGGACTTCAGTTATTATATTCCAGCGGAAACAGGAGATAGTACAAAGACTTAGCTACCAACAAAATATTATACAATCCTTCAGGAGAATATATACATATATTCATATATATATATATATATATATATATATATATATATATATATATATATATATATATATATATATATATATATATATATATATATATATATAAAGGTCTTTATAGCATTTTTTTATTATTTTTTTATTCTTTAGGTTTTTTTGCAAGGCAATGGGGTTAAGTAGCTTGCCCAAGGTCACACAGCTAAGGTAATTATTATTAAGTGTCTGAGGCCGGATTTGAACTCAGGTACTCCTGACTCCAGGGCTGGTGTTCTACCTGCTGCACCATCTAGCCACCCCCCTCAAGCATTAGTGATGAAAAGATGAGTACTGAATAAAAAATTTGACTTTCAAAGAGAAGCCTAAAATGTTAACAGAAAAAAGAAATCAGGAGGAAGTTGCTAAGGTTAAATTGCTTGCATTCTTTTTTATTTTTTTGCAAAGCAAAGGTCACACAGCTAGGTAATTATTAAGTGTCTGAGGTGGGATTTGAACTCAGGTACTCCTGACTCCAGGGCCGGTGCTCTATCCACTTCACCACCTAGCTTCCCCTGCTTACATTCTTATATGAAAAGATGTTACTGTTAATTCATAGGGGTTTGTTAGAGGAAGTATTTAGAATTGAATATAAAGAGATGGTATCTGAAAAAATATATTAATGTATGAGAGGAATGTGCTTGTACAAAAGGAAAGATGGAGGTAGAATGGGGAAAATTATATCACATAAAAGCATCAAGAAATAACTTTTAAAATAAGGGGAAGATGGGGGAGTGAGAGAAACTTGATTGAGTATTGGCTTAGAATCTGTTACAGAACTCTATGCTAGAGGAAAGGAGGGCAAGGGGATAACAGAAGGTGAGGTAAACAGGGGCAAAACTCTTTTGACAAGAGACAGAAAATACATTTAACAGGGGAAGTAATAGAATAGAAGAAATACAGTTAGCTATAATAAATGTCAAAAATGTTGAAACAAATTTCTCTGATAAAGACTTCATTTCTTAAATATGTAGAGAAATGAGTCAAATGCTATCTATGGTCACATAAAAATGTTCTTACTATTTATTGGAGAAATTCAAATAAAATCAGTTCTGTGGTACTACTTCATGTCAGTTTGACTAATATGACAGGAAAGAAAAATGAGAAGTGATGAAGGAGATGTGAGAAAAATGGAGCATTGATATACTGTTAGTGGAGTTGTGGATTGAATCAACCATTCTGTAGAAAAATTTGCAATTATACCTTAAGGAGTATAAAATCATGCATACTTTTGACCTAGCAAAACTCTAAGTCTGCGACACAAAATAGAGTTTTAAAAAGATTGGTAAAGTAACTATATATGTAACTATGATATTTATAGCAGCTCTTTTCTGGTGGCAAAGAATTGGAACTTGTGGGAATATCCATCAGTTGGAGAATGACTGAAGAAAATGTGATTTGTGATTTGAATATGATAAGAATTAATGATCAGGAAACTCTTAGAAGATCCTGGCAACAACCAAGAGAACAATGTCCACATTAACAACAACTTTGTGAGATGATCAACCCTGATGGATGTAGCTCCTCTCAGCAGTTCAGAGAGCTAGGACAACCCTATTAGACCGGCTATGGACAATACTATCCCCATCTAGAGGAAGAAAAACAAAACAAACCAAAACAACCCTTTGGAATCTGCTGAATACTGCATTCATTTTTTTTAAAAATCTCTTATGCATTTCTTTCCCTTAATATTAATAATCCCTTAATACCAAAAATGAATAATCTGGAAACATGTTTAAAACAAATATCTATGTACAATATTAACCTGACAATTAGCCCTTTAGGGGAGGGGGGGTGGGAGGAGAGTGTGGGAGGAAATTTTGTAACTTGAAAATATACACATACATATGCATGAATGTTGAAAACTTTTCATAACATGTATTTGGAAAAATAATATATCAATAAAAACCCAAAGAAAATCCTGAAAAGACTTACATATGCTGTTGCAACATGAAATATACTATTTAAAACATGACAGTAAAACTGCAAGGTAATCATTTTAGAATGATTTAGTTATTCTCAGCAATACAATTATCCCTGTAAGATAACAGAAAACAGATTAACATATACTTTTTTTACTTTATTTTCTTGAGATTTTTTCCCATATTCTCTTTCACCAATTGATTGCCTTCCTAATACTTGTAACTGGGAAAATGTGATACTAAATAAATTAAAAATATAAAAAGTAATTGAGAGATATAAAATCTTAATTTTATCCTCTGTAAAATGGGGGTTTGGACCATGTAATTTCTATTCCTTCTAGTTTTTAATTCTATGATTGAATGATAATTTGAGAATTAAACAGAAATATTCTTTAGACTTAAAATGAGATTGGCATATTATTAACAGAGATATTAACTCTTGAATTAAATCTATAATGCATGTGCAAATTAATAATACATTTTAAAAAATCCAAAGTTTGACTATATAGGTCAAAGGTGAAATATCTAAGCGAGGACAGCAAGGGAAGGCATCTTGATCTGAAGCTACTAAGTCAGCATTATAATAATCAGTACTTTTTAAATCAAGCAATATATATATATTATACTAATGAAAAATTGAGGGAAGATATTAAAAGAATCATTTCTCTAAAGGATGAGAGAGATCATCTAACTTCTTTTGAGGTGAGAAAAATGGTAAGGTGATTAATAGGGCCACCTTTGTCCAATGACTTCCCAGAAATGATCAAAAACTTTTAAAGTTATAAACTTAAAAACATTAAAACAATTAATGCACTTTAAGGAAATATCAGATGCTTCAATATGAACCTAGGACTTTTTCTTACTGGAAGTATTTTATTATCTATTAGAAAAGTCCCTAAAGGGGACTTCTCTACAAATATTTTTTTGAAACCAAATTACCTTACCTTTCATGAGCACTAGCAACTTCAGGGTTGACCAGGTCACAGGGACCCATATGGGCCCCAAACTAACTAAAACTTATTATCAAAGGAAGGACAAAAATCAAGCATGCTTATAAAACAAGTAAAAAATATAAATAACAACAAAGAAACATTTTTTAGCCTGGGTTCTCTGAATCAAATTTGTAGTCTCTTCAATGAACTCTCAGCTTTTTCTTTGAAACACGAATGGACATATGTGCTAATTTTTGACTCATGTCGGTTTCTGACAGTTTAATTAGTCCAGTTCAATTATTTACTCCCATTGAAGTTGTTTTCAGTTCAAGCTCATGCTGACCAGTTAATTGAAACCTTATCTCCTTTTGTGTAATTGTTTAGTGTAAGAAAATAAGTAAAAGGTTTACAGGTGGAGTGACAGGAGGGAAGAAGTAACGGAAAAGGACACACAAAAATTACCACCACTACCACATTCAAATTTATTTTAAAAATATTTTATTAATTTTGCTAAATATTTATCAATAACATTAAAAAATCACAAAAAGAGTTTCTATTTTTTTTCCTTTTCCATTTTCTTTGCTTTCTTGGAATTACAAAGTATTGGTAATACTGGATTAAAGGGTATGCATAGGAAACCAACTCCAAATTTAACCAAATATTTAAGAAAAGGAAATAGAAACTAAGCAAAAAGATATAGTATAATATAAAATTTGTGTTAATTATTGATTAACTATATTATTTCTAATTTTTACAGACCTTGGGCTCTTGAAAAGTCTAAAAGAACTAACTTGGGGGCAACTAACTAGAGGGTGCAGTAGATAGAGCATCAATTCTGGAGGCAGGAATACCTGGGTTCAAATCTGAACTCAGACACTTAATATTTACTTAACTGTGTGATCTTGAACAAGTCACTTAACCACATTGCCTTGCGAAAATAAAAAAAAGCTAACCATAATCAAATATATCATTTAAATTATGAGGATACTAGAGAAAAGCCTTAAACATTTATGAGATGAATAATTTGAGGCATGAGGAAGTGAAGAGATGTCATCCAATTACTTAGAGAATTGATTGCAAAAAGTATTCATAGGCAATAATTTCAAATCTAGATTCCACACATAGGTTGGATATATTTTCCATTCAGTGTTCGAAGATAAAAATGCTTAAGAGATGATATTTCTATTCTTAGTCAAAAGAATCTTGATTAGGCATATATATATATATATATATATATGTATATATATATATATATATACATATATATATATATATATATACACATGTTATGAATTTGTTCATCATGCCCATCTGTCTATCCAGCTTCTCTTTCTCCCCCACCCTCCTCTTTCAGTCCTTTTTGTCTCTTGGTATAAACCATAAACATTTATAAGTTTATTTGATTGGACGTTTCTCAAAATTTGAAGAATGTCTGAATTGTATTTTAACTACAGTTGACAAAGCCATATACAAAAATTAAGAGCTGAAAGACTAAACGAAAAGTTTAATCACTGTGCCACCCTATCATTTAGGGATCTCTGTGCTTTTAAGTTTATCTCTT
The DNA here is from genome assembly GCF_037893015.1 of Macrotis lagotis. NCBI lineage: Eukaryota > Metazoa > Chordata > Mammalia > Peramelemorphia > Peramelidae > Macrotis > Macrotis lagotis. The sequence continues at coordinate 125,027,288 of NC_133665.1, forward strand.
GAGAGAAGGAATTGATTTTTTTTTATTTCTAAGGTACTTGACAGCTTTATGTTCTCTTATTCTTCCCTCCATTTCCCCTCCAACACTTTGATTCCCTAACTTTATTATTATGTGATATGTTAAACTATGATGTTCTATGATAGTTCCATTAATAATACAGTAGAAAAACTGAAACATATATTTTTTAAATCCTATATATTCTAATGATGAAGATTCCATAGATTTCTCTTCCAGGATTCATCATTTTGGAACTCAAATTTTTTACATTTAGTTATCTAAATTATGTCCAGGCACTCGTCAAAGCTCCCAGGCACTGACAATCATAATGATTAAATTAGATCACTCCTTGAATAAAATAAGGGAACTAGATCAATGTAAAGTCAATGACTTTTCTCTTAATAATCCAATAAACCAATTTTATAATGCTCTGAACTGACTATGGCAGACAAATACTTCAGTTTTTCCAATGGTGAAATGATTTCATGAAAATATTCTGAAATAAGGGAGAAATTGATGATTGGCATATTTAAGTTGAAAGGGAATATAACCATTTTCTTTCCCAACTCATTCATGTTTTATAATGAGGAAACTAGGAGATGAATAATGTGAATGAATTTTTTAAAGTTAAATATTACTAAAATTGAAATGGAATGCAAGTTTCTTGATCTCTCAATCAAAAATTGTTTCTAATTATAATCTTTATTGAAATTTCCAGTAATGAATGGAAACAAAAAGACAAGTAAAATTCAAAGAATTGTTTCAAATGCATACCAAATTAATTTAAATTAGTTGAACTTAAGGGTCAGTTTCTAATTCAAATGAACAATTTTATTTGAATTTGAGTCCTTTAACCCAGTTATTCTCTAAAATGTCTACATTATAATTAAGCTCAGAGGACATTTCTATATTAATCTTAATTATAAATACACATTCATCTGTGTGACAGAATTATCATTATTAGAAATTGCTATTCTAATATTGGTGTCATTATTTCCAAAATACATATTTATATATTCTAAGCCAGGAAGCCAAGATGGTCATACTTGAATTTAAAATTTTGTTATTTATGTCATCCCCCAATTTTTCAAAATAATTCATTAATATTTTAGATAAATTACCAGCAAATTCCTGTTATGACTACATGAGAGACAATTTTTATTTGCTCAGAATCCTACATATACTAACAAAAATTAATAAGCATTTTGTTCCCAAACCTTTTCTTAATCAAAAGTTTTATCAAACATTTTCCAATCATACTTGCATAAATTGATGCTGAGTGAGAAGGGCAGAACTAGAAGAACATTATATACCTTAACAGGAATATGTGGTGATGATCAACCTTGATGGACTTATTCACTCTTTCTGTGCAATAATCAGGGACAGTTTTGTGGGATCTGTGATGGAGAATATCATCAATATGCAGAGAAAGATCTGTAGAGCTTGAATGAAGACCAAAGACTATTATCTTCAATTTTTAAAAAGTTATCTTATGTGTGTATATAATTTTGCTATCTCTAATATTTTCTTTCTTCCTTAAGGATATTTTTCTCTCAATACATTCAATATTGATTTATGCAAATTATGGAAACAATATATAGGATTGCCTTCTGTGGGGGGGAAAGGGGAGGAAAGGAGGGAGGTGGAAAAATTACAAAGTTCAAAACTTTGCCAAAACATGATTGGTATAAACTACTATTGTATATAATTGAAAAACAAATAAAATTTTCATTTAAAAAAAAAAAACTTTCCAATCCTTTTATGATCTGTACCAAAGTGTTCTGTTCACATTTCAGTCTCATAAAGGAATTATTTGGGATACCAGTTTCAAATATTTTTTACCCCTGACTCTCTGATATTCACCACTGTGTTTTATCTGTCTTTTCTTTTGAAATTTCCCTTTGTTCCTGAAGTCTTTAGAACTCAGAATATCCTTCCAACTCTGAAGTTTCTTATCCCAATGACTATTTCTTCCCAGAAACTCCATTTGAGACCCTGGCTAGTCATCCTTCATTTCTCACCTAGATCTTCATGTAATTCTTTTCCCTTCACTGCCATTGTCACAGATGGCTACTTTCCCTTTGCTTTTCAGCTCCCTTTTATGTCTTGACCTCTTCCACCACAGTGTAAGTTTCCTGGGGGAAGAAATTGTCTGTCTTTTTTTCTGTACATTGTTTTTTTTAACAAAATTTATTTTACTTTTAAATGTAATATAAATGCAAAATTAAAAATGTAAAACCAAGTTTCATCATTTACTTCCAAAACCTTGAGTTACAAATTCTCTTCCCTCTTTCCATCCCTTACTGATAGAGTAAATTACTTGGAGTATGTTAAAAATGTGTAGCCATGAAAAACATTACTACAGTAGTCTTGTTGTAAGAGTAAGCATACCCCAACACACACAAAGAAAGAGAAGACTCAAGAAAAATAAAGTCAGGGGGGGTAAAAAGTAAGCTTCATTCTGTATTGAGACACTATTAGCTCTGTCTTTGGGATGGGTAATGTTCCTGATCATAAGTCCATCAGAGAAATTGCTTCAATACTTTTTCCACAGTTACTATTGTTAGATGTATTTCCCTCCATCTTATTTCTCTACCCCATTTATTCTATTTTCTCTCCTTTCACCCAGTCCTTCCTCAAAACTATATTGCATCTGACAGCCATCACCCAAGATCTTCCCTCTCTTCTATTACCACCCCCTCCCCTCCCTTCTCCCCCTTTCTCCCATCCCTTTCCTATCCTATTTTCCTCTAGAGTAAGATGGATTTCTATACCCAATTGAGTGAGTGTGTTATACTCTCTCTGGGCCACTTCCAATGAAAGTAAGCCTCACTCACTCCTCCTGCAAAAACTTTTTCTTGTCTCTTTTACAAGAAATAACTTACTCCATTCAAACTCTCCTTTCCCTTTCTCCTTGTATATTACTTTCTCCCCTATTAATGCCTTCTTTTTAATATATTATACCTTACAATTCAACTCCTTTCTGTGCTTTGTCTATATATAATCCTTCTGATTGCCATAATAAATGAGAAGATTTATATGAGTTATCAGTATCATCTTCCCATGCAGGAATACTAGTTCAATATCATTAAGTCCTTCATAGTTCCCATCCACTCTCTCTATGCTTCACCTGAATCCTGTATTTGAACATCAAACTTTCTGTTCTGATAGGATCATTTCATCAGAAACATTTGAAAGTTCCTTATTTCATTGAATATCCATCTTTTCCCTTGAAAGAATATGTTCATTTTTTTGGGTAGTTGATTCTTTCTTCTGATATTTTGCCTTCCAGAATATCATATTCTAAGCCCTTATTGTAGAAGTTTATAGTCCTTCTGTTATCCTGACTGTAACTCCATGATATTTGAATTGTTTCTTTCTGAATAGTAGTATTATTTTCTCTTTGACTTGGAAGTACTGAAATTTGAATTTAATGTTCCTGGCATTTTTCATTTTTGGATCTCTTTTGAGGGGTGAATGATGGATTCTTTCAATTTCTACTTTTCTCTCTGTTTTTTTAGGATATCAGGGAAGTTTTCCTAGAGAATTTCTTGAAAAATGAAGTTGGGTCAATTTTGGTCAAGACTTTCTGGTAGCCCATATATTATATCTGACTATCTTCTCCCATTATTTACCCCTATCCTGTATCTTCTCCCTCCCCCTCCCTTTCCCCTGTCCTCTTTCTCCCATCCCCTTTCTCTCCTTTTTCCTTCTAGATGTTTATACCCTATTAAGTATATATGTTGTTCCCTCTCTGAGACATTTCCAATGAGAATGAACCTCCCTTATTCCCCCCCACCTTCCCCACCTTCCCCACCTTCCATACCATTGCAAAAGCTATTTCTTGACTCTTTTACATGAAATATATTAGTTTATTCTAGCTCTCCTTTCCTTTCCTTTCTCCCAGTACATTTCCCTTTCACCCATGGACTCCAATTTTAAAATATATTATACCATCAAATTTGGCTCCCTCCTGTGCTTTGTCTATAAAAGCTCCTTCTAATTTCTCTAAAAAATGAATATTCATATGAATACTATCAGTATCATCTTCTCATGCAGTAATACACACAGTTCTTCATTGTTAAATCCCTCATAATTTACCCTTCTCATCTACCCTTTCTATGCTTCACCAAAGTTCTGTACTTGAAGATCAAACTTTCTGTTCATCTCTGGTCATTTCAACAGGAACATATGAAAGTCCATCTCCCCTAGAAGAATATGTTCAGTTTTGTTAGGTAGTTGATTCTCGGTTGCATTCCAAGCTCTTAATATTCCAAGCCCTATTAGCCCAGGAGGAATGGGAATTCAGGTGCTGATTGCAGTACCACAATATTTGAAATACTTTGTTCTGGATGCTTGTAGTATTTTCTCTTTGACTTGGGAGTTCTGGAAATTGTCTATAATATTTTGAGGAGTTATTTTTTTATTTCAATCTCTTTCAGTAGGAGATCTGTGGATTCTCTCAAATTTTATTTTGCCCTCTGCTTCAAAGATATATAGAAATTTTTTCAAAATGAAATCAAGACTTTTTTTCCTGATCATGACTTTCAGGAAAGACCATGATTTTAAATTGTCTTTTCTGGATCTGTTCTCTCAATCGGTTGTTTATTACAGTGAGACATTTTGCACTGTCTTCTAGTTTTTCATTCTTTTGATATTATTTTATTATGTCTTGCTTCTTCAAAGTCATTAGCTTCCTTTAACTCCATTCTTCATTTAAAGGATTTGTTTTCTTCAGAGAGCTTTCTTATCTCCTTTTCCAACAAGCCAATTCTGCTTTTAAGGTATTTTTCTCCTGACAAACCTTTTGAACTGATTTTTCCAATTGACCTAAACTAGTTTTTATGTATGTTATTTTCTTCAGCATTTTTTTTGGATCTTCTTGACTAAGCTGTTGACTTGGTTTTCATGTTTTACTTGCATCTCCCTCATTTCTCTTCCCAATTTTTCCTCTACCTCCCTCACTTGATTTTCATTTTTTTTTGAGTTCTGAAATAGCCTGAGCCCAACTTCTATATCTTGGAGGATTTAGATGCAGAAGCTGGAACCTTCTTATCTTCTGATTGTGTGTTTTGGTCTTCCATGGGACCAAAGTAATTGTCTTTGTTCAAGTTCCATTTTTTTTCTGTTTACTCATTTCTCCAGCCTGTGCACTAGTTTGGGGGGCTTACCAAGCTTTGGGGAACCCCCTCAAGGACCTCAGTTTGTGAGGCTCTGACTGCTCTCCTGCCCATGCCATGGTCTGTGGATGGCAATGTTGGGCTCCCAAACTGTGACCAGGGTCTGAATCTAGACAAAGTATAACAATCCTGTCCCATGGCCAGAGGAGAGACCTCGAAAGTCTCCCCTTACCCCCTTATTTTCTGTGAACTGAGCACTCTGGTCACAGCCGCCAGATGACTTGCTTCAGGGTAGCTCTGGGCACCTGCTTCAATTTCCTGAATTTGCAGCATTTAGGCTGCACTGAGGGCTGCTGTTAGGCTGATGGCTGGCTGCACTGAGGGCTGCGCTGAGAGCCATGCTGGCTCCCACTCACTCTGGCAGATTTTTTCCCCACTGATCTTTGAAGTTGTGCTTGGTATTCCCTGGGTTACCAGGTCAGGAAACTGCTTCTGCTGTGAGGAGCCAGTGCTCCCTGTGACCCAGGTTTCTAGGCACCCAGAAGACTGTTCCAGTAAGTCTGGAGTTCCTTAACTACAATGCAATAATCCTGGTTTTGTTGCCACCTCCTCCACCCCTGTGGAATAAAGTTTTCCCACAATTTTCCAGGCTACCATTGGTTTTTATTCAAACTCCAGAATTCTTTCTCTTGATACAGATAGTATCCTCCATTGCAGATATCCCAAAATTGTGCCTGATTGTTGCAGTGATGGAATGGGAAAGTTCATTACGGTTGATCATCACCCCCATGTTGCTGCTAGGGTGTACAATGTTCTTCTGGTTCTGCTTATCTCACTCAGCATCAGTTCATGCAAATCCTTCCAGGCTTCCCTGAATTCCCATCCCTCCTGATTTCTAATAGAATAATAGTGTTCAATCATATAGATATACCACAGTTTATAAAGCCATTCCCCAATTGTTGGACATTCACTCAATTTCCAGTTCTTTGCCACCACAAATGGGGCTGCTATGAATATTATTTTATTATGTAATTTTGCTATCTCTTATACTTTATATTTTTTTACTTAAGGATGTGATTTCTCTGTCATAACATTAAACTTAATTCAATGTATACCATGAAAACAATGTAAAGACTAAGAGACTGCCTTCTATGGGAGATGGGAGGAGGGAAGTGATATTAGGGGAAAAATTGTAAAATTCTAAATAAATAAATAAAATACCATGATTGGGGAACTAAAAGAGGGAGATAGTATGCTTGGGGAGGGTACAAATGTTCATGAACTTATTTGACTTTGATGCTTTGGCTCTTCGTGATGTTTTGGCTCATGAGGATTCTGTGTTCATGGAAGATACTTGAAAAGGGGATAAGGTATAAAGTGACTATACTTTTATGTGATTCATGACTCTTGAAAAGTATATCTTTAATGAGACAGAAGAGGGGAGGATGTTAATGACCATGAGGTTGTTGATTATCAATCAAACAAGCAATCACTGAACCAATCACTATTATACTTTGATTGACAGTACTTTGGTTTTGGGGTTTTTTTAGAGGTTAAGTGACTTTACCAAGGCCAGATTTGAACTCAGGCACTCCTGACTCCAAGGCAATTGCTCTATCCACTGTGCCACCTAGCCACCCCATGATTTGAAAGCAATAAAGTACTTTGAAAGCAATAAAAACATAAAAAGAAAGAGGTTAGGCATTACTAGATAAATAATACCAGGTGGAGAGGTACAAAAATATATAATAATAGAGGGAAATAAGGGAGGGCTGAATACTAAGTAAATCCTATTCAATAGATTCAATAGATTTCCTCCCAGATTGGGAATAATATACATTGCTAGTTGGGTTTTAAAAAATCTATCATACTCCTCAGGGAAGGGAAAAAAGGGAAGAAGGGATTGATAAATTGGAAAACAGAGGTATAAGAGAAAGTAAACTGGAAGCTAAAATTTAAATTAAAATTAAAAAATTTAAATTAAAATTAAAAAATTAAAGGGGTGAGGAGGGAAAAGAGTCTAGGACAGACAAAAGCACAAATAGTGTATGGTAAAAAGGAGGGAAATAAAGAATAAGTAATCTTAACTGTAAATGTGAATGTGAAGAAATCTCCCATAAAAAGAAAGTTGATTGCAGAATGAATTAAAAAACAGAATCCTATATTATGTTGTTTATAAGAAAACTATTAGTAGCAAACAGATAAACCCCAAGCATAAAGGTAAAAGGCTGAGATAAATATACTATGCTTTAGCAGAAATTAAAAAAAAAATCAGGAGTAGCATTCCTTATCTCAGACAAAGCAAAATTAAAAGTAGATCTCATTAAAAAGAATAAGGAAGGAAACTCCAACTTTTTATGAGGCACCATGGGTAATGAAGTTATAACTTTATTAAACATATATGCACCTAGCACTCAAATTCTAAGAGGAAAAGCAAATGAATTACAAGGGTACCTGTACAGCCAGACTATTATAATGGGTGATCTCAACCTCCCTCTCTCAGAACTAGATAAATCTAAGCACAAAATAAGTGAGAATCAAGTGAAGTAGATGTGTAAAATCTTAGAAAACTTAGATTTTTAGACCATTGTAGAAAACTAAATGGGGAATAGAAAAGAATACACCTTTTTTTCTGCAGTAAATGACACTTATACTAATATTGACTAAGGACTAGGACATTAAAATCTTTGCAATCAAATGCAGAAAAGAATAAATGATAAATGCATCCTTTTCAGATCATGATGCAATTAAAATTACAAGTAATAAATGGCCATGGAGTGATAAACCAAGAATTAATTGAAAAGTAAATAACACAGTTTCAAAGAATTGGTGGATTAAATAAATGTTCCCAAAATTAGAAGGAATGTAGAAAGCTGGTAAGCAATCTTCAAAACTAGGAGTTCTGATAAAGGTCTCATTTCTAAAATGGAGAACTGCATCAAATTTATAAGGTCAAAAGTAATTCTCTGATTGATTAATGGTCAAAGAATATAAGTAGACAGTTTTCAAATGAAGAAATTAAAGCTATATATTATCATATAAAATGCTCTAAATCATTATTAATTGGAGAAATGCAAATTAAAACAACAATGTGGTATCATCTCACACCTATCAGATTTGCCAAAATGAGAAAAAAGGAAAATGATCAATGTTGGAGAGGTTGTATGAGGATTGCAACATTGATGCATTACTGGTGGAATTGTGAATGGATCCAGCCATTCTGGAGAGCAAATGGAAATATGTCCAGAGAGCAATAAAACTGTTCATACCCTTTGACCCAGCAATTCCAATTCTAATCCTATATCCAGAATAAATTATAGAAAAAGGTAAAAGTCCTACATGTTCCAAAATATTTATAGCAGCTCTTTATGTAATGGTAAAGAAGTAGAAATCGAGAGGACGTCCCTTCAATTGGGGAATGGTTAAACAAGTTATGGTACATGAATACTATGGAATATTATTGTTCTATAAGAAACCATAAATGGTCGAACTCTAGCTCAGCATGGAATTACGGAATTTGATGCTGAGTGAAGGGAGTAGAACCAAGAGAACAAAGTACACATCAACAATAACATTGTGAGAGGAACAATCTTAATGGAGGCAGCTCCTCTCAGCAGTCCACTGAGCAAGAACAACGGTATTAGCCCAGCTATGGACTATTTTATCCCCATCCAGAGGAAGAAAAACCAAACAAAACTCACAAAAAAATCAAACCTTTAGAATCTGATGAAGACTGCTTTAAAATCCCTTAATTCTAATTCTTCATACTTAAATTACTAATCTGTAAACATATTTATCAAAATATGTATGTACAATGTTAACCTGAAAGTGGAAATGATCAATGTTGGAGAGACTGTGGGAGGATTGGAACATTAATGCACTGCAGATAGATTTCTGAACTGATCCAACCATTCTGGAGAGCAATATGAAACTATGCCCAAAGAGCAATAATACTGATCATACCCTTTGACCAAACATTTTCAATTCAGAAGAAATTTTTAAAAATGGAAAAGTACCTCATGTTCCAAAATATTCCCAGAAGTTCTTTTTTGAGGTGGCAAAGAATTGGAAATTGTGGGGATGCCCATTAATTGTGGAATGGTAGAATAAGCTATGATCTATGAATATTATGGAACACTATTGTTCTATAAGAAACCATAAATGATTGTACTCCAGAGAAGAATGGAATGAATTCCAGGTTCTGAGAAAAGTGAGCATAACCAAGAGAACATTCTAGACTTTAACAACCACATTATGAGTTGATCAACCATGATAGATATGGTGGCTCTCAGCAGTTCAGAGAGCTAGGTCAACTGTATTAGACCAGCTATAGACAATGTTATCCCCATGTAGAAGAAGAAAATCAAAACAAAACAAAACAAAATAACATTTCAGAATCTGATGAAAACTATTCACTTTTTTTTAAAAAGTTTCTTTTATGTATTTCTTTCCCTTAATCCTAATACCTCATGTTGAAAATGACTAATCTGTAAACATGTTTACCACAATTGTGTATGTACAATATTCCCCTGACAGTTCACCACTGAGGGGAGAGTTTGGGAAGGGAGGGTAGAAGGAAATTTTTTAGCTTAAAAATAAGCATACGTGACACTAAGCAAAAGGAGTAGAACCAAGAGAATAATGTATACATCAACAACAACATTGTGAGATGAACAACCTTTATGAAAGCAACTCCTCTCAGCAGTCCATTGAGCTAGAACAACAGTATTAAACTGGCCATGGACTATATATTATGCCCATCTAGAGGAATAAAAACAAAACAAAACACACATTAAAAAACAACCCTTCTGAATCTGATCAACACTTCATAAAAATTATCTCTTATGTATCTTTTCCCCTTAATCCTAATTCCTCATGCTGAAAATTGCTAATCTATAAACATGTTTATCAAAATATGTATGTACAATGATAACCTGACTGTTCACCAATGAGGGGGAGGGGGTGGGAAGGGAAGGTGGAAGGAAATATTGTAACTCAAAAATATACATATGCATTATAATAAAAAAATTAAATTATGCATATTTATATGGATAATGTTGAAAAAATTTCATAATATGTATTTGGAAAAACAAAATATCAATAAAATACTATCTAATATCTTTTGACCATTTATCTATTGGAGAAAACATTGTAGCTTTATAAATATATGTCAGGTCTCTATATATTGAGAAATAATGACTTTCAGAGAAACATGTAAAAATTGTTTCCCATTGTTCTGGTTTTCTTTTAACCATGGTTGCATTGGTTTTGATGGTGCTAAAACTTTTAAATTTAATTTAACCAATATTAACCATATTAGATATTGTAATGGTCTCTATTGTAATTGTCAAAAATTCTTTTCTTATCCATAGATTTGACAGATACACTATTCCATGATGATTCCCTCATTTGCATATGGAATCACCCTTTATATCATACTCATATACCTTATATTTGTATACAGTGTAAGACAGACTATGTCAAGTGTTTCACACTGTTTTTTAGTTTTTCCAGGACTTTTGGTTGAATAGGGATTTCTTATCTCAAAAGTTTGGTACTTTGGGTTACCAAACACTAGATTTGTTCCTTTTTAAATTCTGTATTGTGTTCTTTCTCTATTCCATTCCAATGATATAATCCTCTATTTCTTGGTCAGTACTAGATAGTTTTGGGGGATTATAATTTTATTTCATATCTTTAGATCTGATTCAGCTAGGCTAGCTTCTTTCAATTTTTCTTTTGATTCCTTTGATATTCTCTTTTTTGTTTTTTGGGGTTTTTTTGCAAGGCAATGGGGTTAAGTGACTTGCCCAAGGTCACACAGTTGGGTAATTATTAAGTGTCTAAGGTTGCATTTGAACTGAAATCTTTCTGACTCCAGGGCCAGTGCTCTATCTACTGCACCACCTAGATGTCCCTATTCCTTTGATATTCTTGGATTTTTGTTCTTCCAAATTGATAGATTTTGATAGACATGTTTACAGATTAGTATTTGTGCCTTTGCAAATATCACTACAACAGGTCAACAAATTATCTCCAGAAGATAATTGTTTTGTAGTTTGACTAGTATAGCATTGAATAATAAATATATTAAGCTAGATAGAATTTTGTTTTTCATTATATGGTATAAGCCTAAACTTAATTTTCCAAATGTTTAGATCTGACTTTATTTGTGTGATAAATGTTTTGTAATTGTTTGCATTTTGTTTTAGTGTGGATAGATTCCAAAATATTTTATATTATGGATAGTTATTTTAAATGGAGCTTCTGTCTCTTGTTACAAACTTTTGTTGATAACAGTTTATAAAAATGCTTCTGATTTAAATGAGTTTATTTTACATCCTATAACTTCACTAAAGGTTTTAATTATTTCAATTATTTTTTTGATTCTATAGGATTCTCTAAGTATATTATCTTATCATCTGCAAAGGGTGATAGTTTGTTTCCTCATTGCCTATTCCAATTCCTTCAAATGCTTTTTCTTCTCTTAATTCTATACCTAGGATTTTTAATACAATGTTAAATAATAGTCCTGATTATAGACATTGTTGCTTTAACCTTGATCTTATTGTGAAAGCTTTAAACTTTTCCTCATTTCAGAATGTGCTTGCTATTTGTTTTAGAGATACTGCTTATTGTTAGAAAGAAAGCTCCATTCTTTCTTATGCTCTCTAGAGTTTTTATTTGGAATGGATGTTGTATTTTTGTGGAAATCTCTTACTTCATCTACTGAGATAATCTAATGATTTCTGTTGTTTTGGTTACTTATATGGTCAAAATTTGTAATAGTTTTCCTATTTTGGAATCAGACCTACATATTGTCATATAAGGCCATGTATACTTGAACCTACCACATTAAAATCATGAATCCATTCACATAAATCCATAAACCAAAACTGTTCAGTTTAATCAATTGCATTAACTTATTCATTTATAAATTAAGACTTCAACAATGTGTCTTTTATGATCACCATTGAATACTGCTGTGCTTTAAGAAATGATGAACTGAATGATCTTAGGGAAAACATGGATACATGTTTCTAAAGAAGAGTAAAATAGCAAGAAATGAAACTTGTATGTAGTAACAGCTACAATGTTATTTTTAAGAACATCTTTGAATGATTAAGTCATTTTCAGTTTTATAGTCAAATTAACTACAAAGAACTTATGTAGGAATACAATGCCTGTAACCCAAGATGTACTGATGAATAGAAATATATATATATATACATATACATATATGTGCATATATAAAATGATTTTACATATTTGTATGTATGCAGTCATATATAAATGCATATTTGTGTCTAATAACAGGTATATTTAGGTTGGGGAGTGATAAGAAAATAGTAAAGGAAAAGTTATATGATTACTTTTAAAATATATATATATATATGCATATATACTTATTTGTTCATTTAAAAGGAATAAAAAGTTATACATAATAGAATAGCAGTTTCACATAAAATCATTTTTCTTATATTTTTCTCTCCTGAAAATTCTTGTTTCATTGAAGCCCGAATGAAATAAAACAAATGAAACAAAATAAAACAAAAAATCAAATATAATTTATGCAATATTATACATCACTGATTAATATCTGATAATGGTTCATTTTCGGGTGAGCTCTAATTTAGAGTAAGATTTAAGGAAATAAATCATAATTTAGTTTTGTTTGCTTTCTGCTTTAAAATTTTTTTAAATTTTCTTTTGTTATGATAGATATCAAAAAGATCCACAATAGCTTATCATGTTAACACCATAGATTTAGAATTTGAAGGGATCTAAGAGGCATATAATTAAGTATATATGAGGAAGGTGAGGCCAAAGGGAATTAAATGACTTCTCCAAAATCAAAAAAGACAGAGGCAAAATTTGAACCATGGTCCTCTGACTTCAGAGTCAATATTCATTACATTCCAGGAAACCAAACTTACTACCTTGAAGTTCCTATCTTTAAAACAATAATCCAGTGAACAATTATATGAAACTTATTTGAATTAAAGCCCTCATTTACCTTCTTGTTGTTGTAACTATTATTGTTGTTGATGAGTCATTTTAGTCACGTCTGACTATTTGTGACCCCATGTTGGGTTTTCTTGGTTTGGTTTATCATTTCCTTCTCTAACTCATTTTATAGATGAGGAAATTGGGGCATAAAAGGCTAAGTGAATTGCCTAGGGGCACACAGCTCCTAAATGTCTGAGACCAGATTTGAACTCAGGTTTTCCTGACCAGATTTTCCTGACTCCAGGTTTGAAGTTCTATCCAATATACCAACCAGCTGCCCCTCATTTGCCTCCATATATCATCTAATTAATAACTTCTGCTTTATCCCTTTTTACAAGATGGAACTGTTTTCTTTTATCTATAACTTTTTCTTGCCCAATGTTTTGTACAAAGCATCAATAGTTTAGAGAGCTCATCCCTACTTACATTGCACATAGGCAGACCAGGACATTATTTCCATGTTTCTGTGACTTCAGCATTTACTCTCTCTGCAACCTTGGGCAAGTCATTTGGTGTCTCTTAGCTTTCTTATCTTGCAAATAGTAATCAACATGCATCACTTATTTATTATCCATGGTTGTAGGAAAGATCAGATGAGACCGTATATGAGAAAGTTCTTTTTAGTTACAAAGGTCCTTATAAAGGTTAAGTAGCATTAATAGGACTGAGAAATTATATAATCACTGTACTGATGGTTCTGTAGGAATAAGAACATGGGATAAAATGAAATGTGTTTAATTACAAGGAGAGGGAAGGTATTGTTTTGTTTTGTTTTTCTTTCTTATAATGCCATTCGCCTAATGGATTGCAAAGAACAATGACAATTGATTCATATTACTATAGACATAGTAATTTCTAAATGTGTTTGTGCCATTGAAAATATCACTAGAACAGGAGGTCAACAAATTATCTACATACAATGTCAAGAAATGAGGCAAATTGCTTTATAGTTGATGAATTTTGAATTAATGAAAGTATTCTGGAGACAGTATTGAAGAACCTACCACATTAAAATCATGAAGAATGAAAAGGCCAAGACAGCCAAAATAATAAATGTGTTAAATACATTAGTTTGAGAATATTTGTAAGATAATTACTTCTTAAGGTAATTAAAAAAGAATGAACCCTTAAGAAATATAAAATGCCATGTTTTTCTTTTCTATGTGAAAGGTTTTATTAGGCTTATTTCTCTGACCTTGAGATGGAAATGGGTATGAACAAAGTATGAAAATATCTAGCTTCATGAGTATCTAAATAATATAATTTTAGAGGTAGTTTCCACCTGAGTTATGTTTGCAGTGGAAGATACTATGATAAATATTTGTAGGGCAGCATGATGGAGTGGAAAACATTTGGATGTGAACTCCTACAGCCTGAATTTGAATCCTGGTTCCACTATTTGTTGTCCACATGATCTCTTTTGCATTCTCTTTTTCCTCTTCGGTGATTCAACTATGAAATAAGGAAGTCAACTCAATTACCTATAAAGTCCTTTTTAAATATAATTATATGATCTCACAATCCTATTTTTCTACTCTTCTCCTGGAAAGTTTTCATTTACTGAATGTGTGTATGTGCATGAGTGTGTGTGTTTGTGTTTGTGTGTATGTGTGTGTGTGTGTGTGTGTGTGTGTGTATGTGTGTGTGTGTAAGTGTGGCTTCAGAAAGGGTATCTGGAAAGAGAACAGATATTATTTGCCCAGACAGAACTCTTTTTCTTTGAAGTTAAATACATTTGGTATGTGTAATGGTAAAGTTGTGTCCAACTTTACATGATTCCAAGATTTTCTTACTAGACATGTTGAAGTGATTCATCAGAAGTTAAGGGGTATACACATAATATCTGTATGTATCTAAGGTTATATTTGAACTCATTTCTTCATGAATCTAGACACAAAACTCTATTCATTAAGCCATCTGGCTGCCTCAGATGAGAGAAAGCAAATTGTAAAATATATAATTTGAAATTGAAAGTTCAAGATCCGGGAAAGAAAAGTTATGAATCATTGAACCATCAGAAAATATGGATTAAAAGAACCTAGAAAACATCATGCAGGAAATTATAAGGGAAAACTGTCCCAATCTACTAGAACAAGATAACAATATAACCATTGAAAGACTCCAGAGAACCACTCCTGAAAGAGACCCCAGGATAAAAACTCCAAGTGCTATAATAGACAAATTCCAGAATGCTCAAATAAAGGAAAGAATATTGCAAGCAGCAAATAGAAAACAATTAAAATACAAAGGAAACACAATAAGACTTACAGACCCTATCAGCTTCAATATTGAAGGATCAGAAGACCTGGAATGACATATGTTGGGGAGCAAAGGACCTGGGATTACAACCCAGAATATAATAACCTGCAAAATTCAGCATATACTTTCAGGGAAAAGATGGATGGAGTTTTAACTTTAAATTTAAATGTATCATTATCCTTTGACCCATTTTAAGCTCACTGTGCTTAGAACCTTGACTAATGAGGGTGCCATAAACTGGGAGGACTTGAGCCAGTGTTTCTGTAATGTACAATCATTTGTTAGGCTCTCAATTGAGAACTCCATAGTCTCCCAGTCCTTAGAGATCTTTCAGATTCTTGCAGTTAATTGGATCAGTTTGACTTAGCAAGTGCTTCACTTAACAATTGGTTAAGGACTCTGAGTGGGGGGGTGGCAAAGTAAGATTCAGAGTAGGCCTTGCTTCACTTAATAAGGTGTTAAATACTCTGGTTGGGTAGGGAGAAAGGTAGAGTGTGAAAGAAAATATACCTTGCTTCACTTAATAAGGGGTTAAATGCCCTGACTTTGAGTGGAGGAAGGGGAAGAGGGGTAAACTGTGAGAAAAAAATTGGCCTAGGGAGAGAAGCACAAATAGTTCAAGAAATGATATGTCTTTGGATGGTACTTTGGCTCATGAGTATGATGGTGTGTACTTGAAAGATATTTGTAAAGGGGATAAGGTAAAACATGGCTAAAAAGTATAATTTGATGCAATTTGAGTCAATTTTGTTTATAAAGCAATCAAGAAAACAATCTGTGATGATACCTTGATAACAGTATGAACTTAACAAGCAATCAAATAATCAAACTGTGATTGATGAGATCTGATTAATAGTATTAGAAGGATAAATAATCAAAGGGAATAGGCACAAATATTTATAATTTTAGAGGGAAAGAAGGAAGAATGGGAATGTTGAGTAAATTTTATTCAATAGATTTAGCCCAAAGTGGAAATAAGATATATTCCTTCTTGGCTTTAAAAATAAAACTTAATCTACAAGGATGGGGGGAACTGGGAAAGGGAAAGATAAGGGAAGAAAGAACTGATAAAAGGGAAGGGAAAGTATAATTGAAAATAAACTGCAAGTTAAATTTTTAAAAGAAAAGTCAAAGGAGAAAGTTAATAAAATTTTGCTGAGGAGGAATAAGAGAAAAGTAAAGAGAAAAATATAAATGGAGAAAGATAGCTTGGAGGGAAATACAGAATTAGTCATCTGAATTGTAAATGTGACTGGGATGAACTATCCCATAAAATGGAAGTGGATAGCAGAATGGATTAAAAACCAGAATCCTACAATATGTTGTTTACAAGAAACACATATAAAGCAGAGAGATACACACAGGTTAAAGGTAAAAGGTTGGAACAAAATATATTATGCCACAGCTGTAGTAAAAAAATCTGAGGTAGCAATCCTAACATCAGACAAAGTAAAGACAAAAGTCAATCTCATTAAAAGGGATAAGGAAGTAAACTACATCTTCTTAAAAATTACCATTGGTAATGAAGCTATATCACTATTAAACATTTATGCACCTAGTGGTATAGTATCAAAATTCCTAGAGGAATAACTGAGTAAATTACAAGGAGACATAGATAGCATGATTTTAATAACAGGAGACCTCAATCTTCCTCTCTCAGAAACAGATAAATCTATAACAAAATAAACAAGAAGGAAGTTAAGAAGATGAATAAAATCTTTGAAAACTTAGATATGATAGGCCTCTGGTGAAAACTTAATGAGGATAGAAAAGAATATACTTTTTTGTCAGCATGCATGGCTCCTACACCAAAATCAACAATGTACTAGGGTACAAAAACCTTAAAATCAAATGAAGAGGGGCGGCTAGGTGGCGCAGTGGATAAAGCATCAGCCTTGGAGTCAGGAGTACCTGGGTTCAAATCCGGGCTCAGACACTTAATAATTACCTAGCTGTGTGGCCTTGGGCAAGCCACTTAACCCCATTTGCCTTGCAAAATCCTAAAAAAAAAATCAAATGAATAAAGGCAGAAATAATAAATATAAACTTCTCAGACCAAGGTGCAATAAAGATTCCATGTTACAAAGGGTCAGGGGAAGATTAAATAAAGAACTAATTGGAAATTAAATTACTTTATCTTAAATAATGAGTGGATCAAACAGCAAATAATAGAAATAATTAATAATTATATCCAAGAAAATGATAATAATGAGACTTTATACCAAAATTTATTGGATGCAGCCAAAGAAGTTTTGAGGGGAACCATTATCTCTAAATGCATTTATAAAGATAATAGAAAAAGAGGATGTCAATAAACTGGGTATGCAACTAAAAAAAAGCTAGAAAAGGAATAAATTAAACATCCCCAATTAAATACCAAATTAGAAATTTTTTTAAATCCTGGGAGAGATGTAAAAAATTGAAAGCAAGAAAACCATTGATCTCATCAATAAAACTTTTATGAAAAAGCCCATAAAATAGACAAACCTTTGCTTTACCAGATTAAAAAGAAAGAAAGAAGATAACCAAATTACCAGTATCAAAAATGAAAAAGGGGAACTATCCACCAATGAGAAAGAGCTACTTTGCCAAACTGTATGCCAATAAATTGGATAACGTGAGTGAAATGGATGAATATTTATAAAAATATAATTTGCCCAGATTAACAGAAGAAATCAATTACTTACATAACTTCATTTCCAAAAAAGAAATTGAAGAATCCATAAATAAACTCCCTAAGAAAAAGTCTCAGGGTCCAAATGGATTTACAAGTGAATTCAAGCAAACTTAAATTAATTCCTATTCTACATAAACTATTTTAAAAAATAGGACAGTAAGAAGTTCTGCCAAACTCCTTTTATGACACCAACTTGGTGCTGATAACTAAACCAGGAAGAACCAGAACAAAGAAAATTATAGACCAATCTCCCTAATAAATATTACTGCAAAAATCTTATATAAAATTTTAACAATGAGACTACAGCAAGTTGTTACTAGGATAATACAATGTGATCAGGAAGTTTTTAGATCAGGGAGACAGGGATTGTTCAAGATTAGGAAAACACTCTACATAATTAAACATATCAATAGCAAAATCAATAGAAATCATTTGATTCTGAAATAGCTCAGCAATAGATGCTGAAAAAGCCTTTGATGAAATTCAGCATCCATTCCTATTAAAAGCTAGAAAGTTTAGGAATAAATGGAGTTTAATAATAAATAATATCTATCTAAAACCACCAACTAATAATAAATGTAATGAGGATAAATTCAGAGCATTTCCAATAAAATCATGGGTGAAAAATGGATGCCCATTATCACAATTACTATTCAATATAATATTATAAATATTAGCTATATATAAATATAGCAATAAGAGAAGGAAAAATTTGAAGGAATCATAACTTACAATGAGGAAGCAAAACTTTCACTCTTTGCAGATGATATAATGGTATATACATAGAGAACCCAAGAAAATCATCGAAAAACTTGAAACAATTAACAAATTCAACAAGGTAGCAGGATACAAAATAAACCCACATAAATCATCAGCATTTCTATATTTGAAAACAAAGCCCAAGAGCAAGAGATAGAAAAAGTAATTCTATTTAAAATATCTATAGACAACATTAAATACTTGGGAATCTATCTCCCAAGACAAACCCAGAATCTGTACGAACACAATTATAAAATATTTCTCACCCAAATAACGTTAAATCCAAACAATTGGAAAAATGTCAAATGTTCATGGTTAGGTCAAGCTAATATAGTAAAAATGAGAATTCTACCCAAATTAAATTACTTATTCAGGGCCATACCAATCAAAATACTGAATAACTATTTTATTAAGCTAAAAAAAATAGTAACAAAATTCATCTGGAGCAAATAAAGGGCAAGAATAGCAAGTGAACCAATGGAAAAAAATGTGATGGAAAGTGGCCTAACTTTACCACTAACTTTATCTAACTTTACTAACTTTATCAAATTATACTACAAAGTAGCAGTTGTCTAACCTGCCTGGTACTGGTTAAGAAATAGAATAATGGATCAGTGGATTAAGGCAGGTTTTAATGAAATCACAATAAATTACTCCAACAACCTACTATTTGACAAACCCAGAGACATCAGCTTCTGGTACAAGAATTCACTATTTGATGAAAATTGTTGGGAAAACTGGAAAATAGTAAGGCAAATACTAGGCATAGATCCACATCTCACAACCATGCCAAAATAAGGTCAAAATGGGTACAGGATTTAGACATAAAAGGGGACACTGAAGATTAAATAATAGATCAAGAAATATTCTATCAAATATATGGAAAGGGGTTAAATTTATGACCAAACAAGAATTAGAGAACATTATAAACCGCAAAATGAATGATTTTTACTATATTAAAATAAAGTTTTTGCACTAATAAAATCAATGTTGTAAAAATTAGAAATTAAGGAGAAAGCTGGGAAACAATCTTCACAATGAGTTCTGATAAAGGTCTCATTTCTACAATAAATAGTGAATTGCATCAAATTTATAAGGTCACAAGTCATTCCCCAATTCATAAATGGTCCAAGGATATGAACAGACTGCTTTCAAATTAAGAAATTAAAATGATATATAATCATATTTAAAAATGCTCCAAATAATTATTGATTAGAGAAATGCAAATTAAGATAAAAATGATGTATTATCTCGCACCTGTTAGATTGACCAAGATGAGAAAAAGTGAAAATGATCAATGTTGGAAAGGTTGTGGGAAGAGTGGAACATTAATGCATTGCTGGTAGATTTCTGAACTGATCCATCCATTCTGGAGAGCAATATGAAACTATGCAGAAAGAACAATAAAACTGTTCATACACTTTGACCCAGCAATTCAAATTATGGATCTATATCCAGAAGAAATTTTTAAAAAGGGAAAATTCCTATATATTCCAAAATACTCAGAGCATCCCTTTTTTGTATTGGCAAAGAATTGGAAATTGAGGGGATGGCCATCAATTTGGGAATAGTTAAATAAGTTATGGTACATGAATACTATGGAATACTGTTATTTTATAAGAAACCATAAACGGTCGAATTCTAGAGAAGCATGGACTGACTTACAGGATGTGATGCTGAGTGAAGGGAGTAGAACCAAGAGATCAATGCACATATGATCAACAACATCATGAGATGAACAAACTTGATGGAAGCAGCTCCTCTAGGCAGTTTAGAGAGCTAGGGCAACCGTATTAGACTGGCTATGGACTATGTTATTCCCATACAGAGGAAGAAAACCAAAACAAAACAAAACACATACAAACACACACACACACACACACACACACACACACACACACACACACACAAATAATACTCCAGAATCTAATGAACACTTCATAAACATTATCTCTTCTGAATCTCTTTCCCTTAATCCTAATTCTATTGAAAATAATTAATAACAATCTTTTTTAAAAGAAAATGTTTATAAAACTATGTATGAAAAATACTAAGCTAACTTCAGTTGAGGGGAAGAGGGATGGGAGGGGAGGGTGGAAGGAAATTTTGTAACTTGAAAATATATATGTGCAAATGGATGAAAATGAATAAACAAATTTAAAAAGAAATTGAAAGTTCAGAATATTTGAAATTGCATTGTCTTTTGTACTCTAATTTTTTCACACTAGATGTTAGGAATATTGTCAAAATTTCTGAGATTTGTTTTCTTTATCTTACAGAAGGATTAATAATAATTGCTTTAAATCTCTCAAATGGATGTTATGGGAAATAAATATGAAAATGGAGCATCAAGTGAAATCATTATCCTTTTTTAAATACAAAGTTAATCTATAGTATTTAACTTAGATAGATAGATAGATAGATAGATAGATAGATAGATAGATAGATAGATGGATGGATGGATGGATAGATAGATAGGTGTAGATATTTGTAACTTTCATCTGCAGTGCTGAGCTTAGTGCCTGGAAAGTTGGATGTGCTTAATGGATATTTATTGCATTGTATCAAATTGTTTTCTTTCTCTCCCTCTAAACTGTGTTCATCTTCCCTTTCCTTTTTTTCCTGTACATTCTGTGGAAGGAGCTTGAACAGCTATAGATGCTCTCATCCAGTTATAGAAATCAAGATGAAGGAGAAAACTGCTACTAATACTGTGACAAGAGAGAATAGGGTATGAAGAGCAACAATTGATTAGGATAGATTTTTCTCATATTATATAGAATATAAATTATATATTTATCATATTATATAGAACTCAGTATTATCTATTCTATTTAAACCACTACTGCAAAAATTCTCTTCTACTACTGCTAAAAAATAAAGTGTCATTCTTTCCAAATTCTCTTCAGAGATTCTTGGTGTTTCTTTAAGTCATAGTCTCAAGACTATTTTATGGAAAAGGGATGAAAAACAAATAACAATAAATTTTGAATACAGAATATAGAAAATAGATTCAAATTCTCACTCTATCAACCCCCTTTTGTTTTTGGGAAAAAAATAGCATTACCTATAGGCTTATGTTTCCTTAACCATCCAAATGGTTTGGATCTAATTATGGTATTCCTTTAAAATAGAATTTTGTTATTGTCCTTTTATTAAGAGACTAAAAACTAAGCTTTTAAATTTAATATATAAAAGAATTCTATTCTTTTAGCAAACTCAATTTTTCTTTGCTATTATGTTTAGTTCAACATAGAACCCAGGTCTGTTACATTCCAGTCTAATAATTCTATTAAATCATGTTCATGTGTCCAGTTTCATAGTTTCAAGTGTTATATGATTTTATCTTGGTAATTATTTGCAAAATGACAACTAAAACATCTTTTGATTCTAAAATTCTATGATTCTCAATAACTTTCAAATCAATAACTTCAATTTACAATTCATTACTCAGTTCAGAAAATAGAAAACTATCCAGTTTGGCTGAATTATAAAACATGTGAATGGAAGAATTATAAATATGAAAAAGTAGATTGGAATTAGATTGGAAAAACTCCAAATTATCAGGATAAATTAAGATTTTCTCTATTAAGTGATGGAGATTCATTAAATGACCTTGGGTATGGGTCAGACAAAAAATCAAAATTGAACATTAAAAGTATTAACTTAGCAGTATGCAGGTTGAATTGAAATGGGGAATCATTAGAAGGAGTCTTCTTTAGGAGTTTATAAAATTCTGAAACAGCATATAGCAGTGGAAATAGAAAAGCTCAATGGATCAGAGTCAGAGGAGGTCATATAGCACATTGTCCAATGTCCATACTTTACAGTTAAGGAAACATAAGCCTATAGGTAATGCTATTTTTTCCCCAAAAACAAAAGGGGGTTGATAGAGTGAGAATTTGAATCTATTTTCTATATTCTGTATTCAAAATTTATTGTTATATGTTTTTCATCCCTTTTCCATAAAATAGTCATGAGACTATGACTTAAAGAAACACCAAGAATCTCTGAAGAGAATTTGGAAAGAATGACACTTTATTTTTTAGCAGGTATCCATTTCAGTACATCACATTGTTTTATATAGAACTCAGCATTATCTATTCCATTTAAACCACTACTGCAAAAAATTCTCTTCTACTAGCTTTGTCACCATCCAAATGGTTTGGATCTAATTATAGTATTCCTTTAAGCTGGAGTGTAAGTCTCTGATTTTATACACATTCATGGCAGCTACCCTTGGTTCCAGAATCTAGCATCTAATAGGGTCATAATTAATGTTTCTTAACTTGAATTCTTATTAACTGAATACACCTGTACCATAAAATGCTAATTGAGACTGGTTTGAGGCATGATGATAGACTATATGGAAGATTACAGTTTCATTTGAGTTCATTTAGGATCTAGTTTATTCCCTTTTTTTCAAACAATCTAGCTACGACATATCTGCATTTTTTAGGTATTTGATTCCCAAACACAAAGTTGAGAACAGTTTAGTTGATTTTTGCAGGCTTTATTTCATACACTTTCAAAAACAAGGGAAAAGGTTCTGGCATCAAGCATAAAGCAGAATGTGTTCATCTCAGGCCACATTAGGAATTCTTTTCAATATCTGTATGGGGTTCAGGTATCCCCAAGGGAAAATAGGCTTAATTATAATAGAGTAGAATTGGAAGCAGCAGGTAATTCTGGGAAGCAGAAAAGGACATATTATTATTACAATGGCAGATGAAATATTTGTTTTTACTTTTCGTTCGTGTGTTCGTGTGTGTGTGTGAAATGAGTTGAAGTTTCTACTTATAGCTTTGCTTCAAAAATATAGAAATAACAGCAAATACATTTTTAAATATATTTTCTTTCAAAATTCTAATTATTTTATTTTTCTCAAGCATATGAATTAAATAAGTTGAATAAGTTTAAATTATAGTAATTGGCACAATTTCTGAGATTATCAATTTAAGCATGTTATGAAAATATTCCCAAGTTCTATTTTTCTAAGTATATATTATCTAGAAATGAAAAATTGCTAATTTGAATATTGATTTCAAGAGATTTGAATGGTGAAAAGAAAGCATAAAGCAGTCAGTCATGATTTAGATTTTTTCATTTTTTAACTGAGCAGAGAGTATAGCAATTGTGAAAACTATAACAATTTATATTTATATTTTATATTATAATAAGTAAGGTATTTTATGATATCCCAAAGAGAAAAGGAGAAACATCCTTCAAAAATTTTACATATTAAATAAGAAAAAATATCAGAAGTAATTTGATGATGAATCAGAAAGATATACTAAATCAGAAAGAGCATTACCTTGTAGTTCTGATCCCAGATAAAAGGCATTTACATTTGGAACAACTAGACAGTGATTCAGGTAATAAGAATGGATTCAATGCTTAATTTGTTCCAAGAAAGGTAATAGTAGTCCTTGTCCTCAAGTAACTCATATTTTAATGGAGAGATTGCTTGTAAATAAATAAGCAAATGCTAAAGAGAAATAGGCATCATGTACTATAGTTTCAGAGAGAAATCACTAGCAGTGGGGCCAAGGAGGGTAATCCGGATTTCTTCATGTTTCTCATCACCTCATCACCCCTATATTCAATCTGTTGTCAAGGCCTGTTTTTTTTAAATTTTGCAGCATGTCTCCAATATGCATTCTCTGACAATATTCTGTCGCAGGCCCTTAGCAATTCATGCCTTGATTATTGCAATAGCCTGCCCATGGATTTTTCTGCCTCAGTTCTCTTCTTTTCATTCATCCTTCATTCAGAAATCAAAATGATTTTCCTAAAGCACAAGTTCAATCATGTAATCCACCCTCCCTTGCTCCATAATATCTGTTGCCCCTAAGATAAATTATAAAATGCTTTGTCTGGCATTCAAAGCTCTTCATAACCTTGGACCCTCCAAACTTTACAGTCTTTTTACATCTTACTCATTAAAAAGTACTTTTTTTGGTTCAATGACAATGGCTATTTTGTTTTTTTTGTTTGTTTGTTTGTTTTAGGTTTTTGCAAGGCAAATGGGGTTAAGTGGCTTGCCCAAGGCCACACAGCTAGGTAATTATTAAGTGTCTGAGACCAGATTTGAACCCAGGTACTCCTGACTCCAAGGCTGGTGCTTTATCCACTATGCCACCTAGCAGCCCTGACAATGGCTATTTCAAGAACAGAACTCTCCATGTTCTTGTCAACAAGTATTTTTTTCTTTCTGTCCTCCATGCTTTGAAGTATTCTCCCCCTTGACTTTCATC
>NC_133665.1:125052466-125153259 GCF_037893015.1 Macrotis lagotis
CTCTTCCTGTTCTTACTTCTAAAATTTTGCCAGAGGGTCGGCTGAAAACTTTTGTCTAAAATGAAAGCCAATACATAAGACTCAAAGGATCTTTCTGACTGATGGAACTGCACATGGGACAAGGCAGGATAAGTCTATAATAGAGTCTCAAACTGTAAGTGGGTGTTCAATTTTTCCCTTAAGTTAGGATTTTTCAATTATCCAGTTATCAGAATTTCTAAGTTTGGTGCATTTAAGGACTCAGATCATTTGATGTAGTGGGCTAAGTGTTCACCCTAAGTTACCTCTCACTGAACCATCTGTCTTGAATACCTACTCAAATTCAAGTGTATAAAATCCAAATATATTTCAAACTTAGCTGTACTGCATATTATATGTGTTGAACTTCCAAGCCAGCCTCAAAATTTAAATCCAAATATAGATTTATATAGGCTAACTTAAACCTTTCAGAAATCTGAAATATATAATGAACTTCTTGCTACATCAAGTCTCAGAAGGAAAACGAAATGAAAATGAAGAAGTGGTCATTAAACATCAAATACTCAGTCATTCATGATGTAGTATAAGTGCATCCTCTGCTCAGCTATTTGAACCTTTATAAATCAGACACCTTTTCCAAGGGGACCAGCTGTAATTGGATTAAACCTTATAGAAATATCTATCCTTAATGAATTCTCCTTTGTACCTGTTAAATGTTCAATTTATAATTTTTAATGCTAAAAATTTACTTTTAATACTAAAAAGTAAAAAGAAAATAAAGAAAAGAAATATTATACAACTCCCTGGTGTCTTGTTATACAAGCCAGATGAAATCTTTATGTGTAATAATACATCATGGAACTGACATTGTTATAGTATAAATGAGGAATAAAAGGCAAAAGATTGCAGTAAAAGACCTTGAAAGTATGTTAGAGGAGTTGTAGTTGTTTCTTCTACATTAAAACCTGTCTACAATCTCTCTTTCCATTAACCCTCTTTGACTCTTTATTTATATAAAAAGCTAAAGCTATCGCTATGCTGACAAGAGGTCATTATTTCCCACGCACTTTGCATTTTGATTTCTACAGCATTTCTTTTACACCCCTATTAACTGGTATGACCTGACATACACCATCTTTCATATGGAGTCAGGAAGAACTAGGTTAAAATTCTAGCTCTGGATTCAGTGACCATATTATCCTTAACTTCTTTTTATCTCAGGAAACTGCCTATAATTTATCTATTAAGGTTTAGACTGATTTTGTTTTATATAAATAGAGGATATTCCCACACGAAATACTAACTGCTCTGAAAAATTTGTAGATGATTGTCAAGTGGTCTATCAAGAAATATATACATGCAGTAGACCCTAAAAATATTTATCCCATATTCTGGCTCTCTTTCTTCCCATCTGCCCAATCTTGTAGAATAACTGTGGAAGTGTGGATGATTATTTACAAAATCCCAAACTATCCAGATAAACAGAAGAAAAGAAATATTTAAATAACCCCATTTCAGAAAAAGAAATTGAAGTAACTCTCAATAAACTCCATAAGAAAAAGTCTTCAGGTCTAGGTAGATTTTTAAGTGAATTCTACCAAATATTTAAGGAATAATTGATTCCAATTCTATATAAATTATTATAAAAACAGGAGGTGTTTGGCCAAATTTATGGTATGACATCAATAAGGCATTGATACCTAAACCAGGAAGAGTCAAAACAGACAAAGAAAATTATGGACGAATGTCCTTAATGAATATTGCTGTAAAAATCTTAAATAAAAATTTTAGTAAAGAGATTACAGCAAGTTAGTACTAGCATAAGATACCGTGATCTGGTAGACTTTATACCAGGTAGGCAAGAATGGTTCAATATTATGAAAATAATCACAATAATTGAATATATTATAGCAAAACCAACAGGAATCATATGATTATCTCAATAGATGCTGAAAAATCCTTTGCAAAAGATACATCCATTCTTATTAAAAACACTACAGATTATAGGACTATAAGGAACTTACTTTAAAATAATAAGCAGTAGTTTGTTCAACAGCAGCAGCAAAATATTATATGCAATGAGGATAAACTAGAAGCATTTTCAATGTGATCAGGAGTGAAACAAGGATTCCCTTTATTACTATTACTATTCAATATAATATTGGAAATATTAGCTTTAGCAATAGGAGACGACAACAACATTGTGAGTTGGTCAACCTTCAGAGACATAGGACAACCCCACTGGAGCAGCTATGGCCAATGCTGTCTCCATCCAGAGAAAGAAAAACAAAACAAACAAAAAAAACCCCTTCAGAATCTAACACTACATTCTCTTTTTGAAAAAAAATATATATATAAGGTACTTCTTTCCCTTAATCATAATTCCTTATTCAAAAAATGACCAATCTATAAACATGTTTAACAATAATGTGTACATACAATACAAACCTGACTGTTTGCCATTGATGGGAGGGGGGTGGGAAGGGAGGGAAGAAGGAAATTTTGTCACTTAAAAT
Organism: Macrotis lagotis; assembly: GCF_037893015.1. NCBI lineage: Eukaryota > Metazoa > Chordata > Mammalia > Peramelemorphia > Peramelidae > Macrotis > Macrotis lagotis. The sequence goes on from NC_133665.1 coordinate 125,054,962, forward strand.
ATACATATACATGTAAAGAAATTTAAAAAACACTTTTATACACTTTTATACCATGTTCTTGGAAAAATAAAATATCAATTAAAAATAGAAGAAAAAAACTGAAGGAATTTGAATTGGCAAAGAGGAAGCAAAACTTTCACTCTTTGCAGATCATATGAGGATATACTTAGAGAACCCTAAAAAATCAATTTTAAAAAAGTACTTGAAACAATTAACTACAGAAAAGTAGTATGATACAAAATAAAAGCACATAAATCATCAGCATTTCTATATTTATCTATTTAGTTTTCTATCAGCATATTCTCTATTTAAAATAGCTGCAGAAAACATAAAATACTTGTGAATCTACCTCTTAAACCCAGAAACTGAATGAACACAATTACAAAAGAGTTTTCACACACATCAAGTTAAATCTAAACACCTGGAAAAAAATCACTTGCTCATGATTAGGTCAGCTAATATAATACAAATGACAAGTCTACCCAAATCAAATTATTTATTCAATGCCTTACTAATCAAACTACTGCATGACTATCTTACAGAGGTAGAAAAAATAGAAACAAAATTCATCTGAACCGACAAATGTAAAGAATTTCAAAGAATTTGATGGGGAAAAATGTAAAGGAGCCACCTAGCTGTACCAGATTTAAAACTATATTATAAAGTAGCAATCCTCAAAACTACTTGGTATTGTTTAAGAAATAGAGTGGATTAAGATAAATAAAAAATAAACTAATAAATGATTATAGTAACCCTTTGTTTAACAAATCCAAAGTCATTTGCTTCTGGGATAAGAACTCATTATTTGAAAAAAAAAAACCTGTGGGGAAAACTAGAAAATAGTATGGCAAAAATTAGGCATAGACCCCCATCTCACACCTTGGACCAAAATAAGGTCAAAATGGGTACAGGATTTAGACATAAAGGGCGATACCATAGATACACAAATAGACCAAGAAATACTCTACCTGTCAGATTTATGAAAAGGTGAGAAATTTATGACCAACCAAGAAATAGAGTATATTATAAAAAAGGAAAATGAATGACTTGACTATATTAAATTAAAAGGTATTTTTCACTAATAAAACAAATTTTGTCAAGATTAGAATGAAAACAGAAAGCTGGGAAACAATTTTCATACCTAGGGTTTCTGGAAAAGGTCTCATTTCTAAAATATAGAGAATTGAATCAAATGTATATGGTTACAAATTATTCCCCAGTTGATAAATGGTCAAAGGATTTTCAGATTGCCTTCTGTGGGAGGGGAAGGGGGGAAAGAAGGGAAGGTGGGAAGGAAATTGTAAAATTCAAAATCTTATAAACAATGATAGGTAGAAATGACTATTGTATATAATTGGAAAACAAATCAAATATTTCTATAATAAAATTGATCAAAGTATATGAACAGGCAGTTTTCAAGTGAAGAAATTAGAGCTATATAAAATCACATGAAAAAATGGTCCAAATCATTTCTGATTAGAGAAACACAAATTAAAATAGCTATGAGATACCACTCTTACCTATCAGGCTGGTTAAGTTGACAAAAATGGAAAACAATCAATGTTGCAGAGATTATAGAAGGATTGGGACATTAATGCACAGTTGGTGGAATTGTGAACTAATCCAACCATTCTGAAGAGCAATATGGAACTATGCCCAAAAAGCAATAAAATTGATTCTACCCTTTGACCTAACAATATCAAAACTAGGCCTATATGCAGAAGAAATGATATAAAATAGAAAACATCCCACATGTTCCAAAATAGTCACAGCAGTTCTTTTTGTAGTAGGAAAAGAATTAGAAATTGAGATGTTCATCTATTATGGCTGAATGAGCTATGGTTTATGAATGTAATGGAGTACTATTGTTTTAAAAGAAACCATGAATGCTAGCAATAAAGAAGTATGGAAAGAATTACGGGAGCTGATGCTGAACAAAGGAAGCAGAACCAAGAGAACATTATACACATTAACAATAACATTGTGAGTTGATCAATTATTATGGATGCAGATCTTCTCAACATTTTAGAGAGCTGGGACAACCCTGGGAGACCTATCATGGATAACACCATCCACATTCAGATGAAAAAAATCACAGAATCTTAATGAACCCTATGTTTACTTTTTTACAAATTTCTCTTACGTTTTCCCTTCCAATTCCATGGCTTTTTTTCCTTTTCCTTAGCCCTAGTTCCTCATTCACAAAATGACTAAGATGTCAACATGTTAAACACAAATGTACCTATACAACTTTCACTAGATTGTTTGCTGCTAAGGGAAGAGGGGGATGGGAGGGTGGAAAAAGTTTGTGTAATTTATAAATATGCAAGTGGATGAATGTTGAAAACTTTTCATCACATATAATTGGAAAAATAAAATAAAATGTCAAAAAATACTTGCTCTGACAATCAGTGACCATATTATTCTTAACTTATTTTTGTCTCAACAACTACCTGTAATTTATTTATTGACATTTAGGTGGATTATGTTTTATGCAAGTAAAGGATATTCCCACACAGAAAGATATCTGCTCTGCAAATTTGTAGATTATCTAAAGGACTATCAAGAAATATCCATTCACTAATCCTTAAAAAGATCTCATTTAGCATTCTGGCCCTCTCTTTTCCCATCTGGCTAGCCTGTGGAATATCTGTGGAAGTGTGTGTCTTCACAGAGGAGTTGGTATTAAATAAGGATCTTCATTCTCCTTTGGAACCCATGATACTGGGTACATTTGCTACTATGTGAGCACAATCCTGAAATGATAGCCTCTTGATGTCCTTTTTAATTTATATTTTTGTCTTAGTTTTGTTGTTTTTGTTATTTGTTTTGTTTTTGTTTCCCTGAGTATAGGTGACTAAACAGTGACCCTTAATTAAATGCTTATAGTCTTGCAAGGAGACTGGAGAATTCAGGAGTTCTGAACTTCTTCAATCAAAATTGACTGACAGCATGAAAAATTTCTGTAAATGTCTCCTTTTCAGAGAATATAAATACCTTCAGAATGAAAAACCCAAGTCATATCCACTTCTTCATATGAGAAGTGCTTGAAAGAGCTGCTTGGAAAGTTCAGAGCCAAGGTCAATTCAAGAATCCTACTAAATGTTCATATTTTAAAGTGTTCAGTTTCAAACTTCTTGAAGAGGATAGTCGGAGATATATGATATAACAAGTTTTCAGTATTTTTTCACTGTGTCATTGTGAGTGCTTTAATTGTTTTTTAAAAGAAAATAAATAGCTGTCCTTCCTATACTAGATATGGTGTAAACTCTGAGACCTTTTTTGATTCCTTTGGGGCAGAACCAAATATAAAAATGAGTGAAGACTAAACTTTTAGATTTTCCTCAGGATTTCAAGTTGGGAAAATTAAAAAGTAGAAAGCCAACAGAGAACTTGAGCTTTCTCTTTAGATTCTGGGATTTCTGAGAATTAAACTAAAAGAAAAAATAAGTACAGAGTACAGAGTATCTCAACACTATGCCGAGATTAATAAATGATAATTGAATTGAACTAAATTAAATTGAAATGAACAGCAACCAAAATGAAAGTCACAAACTATTTTAAGATATATTTTTTAAAGTTATGATTCTAGTAGTCCCAGAGGTACATTCTCTAATGAGTAAATGAAGATGCTTCAAAAAAGAAAACCAAGGGGCGACTAGGTGGTGCAGTGGATACGCACCAGCCCTGAAGTCAGGAGTACCTGAGTTCAAATCCAGCCTCAGACACTTAATAATTACTTAGCTATGTGACCTTGGGCAAGCTACTTAACCCCATTCTCTTGGGGCGGCTAGGTGGCCCAGTGGATAAAGCACCAGCCCTGGAGTCAGGAGTACTAAGGTTCAAATCCGGTCTCAGACACTTAATAATTACCTAGCTGTGTGGCCTTCAGCAAGCCACTTAACCCCATTGCCTAGCAAAAACTTAAATAAAAAAGAAAACCAGTGTTATATCTACATTTATCCTAGAATGCCTATCCCTGTATGAATTTCTAAATGCTCTTTCAACATATGCACATATGTTTGGGTATATGTTTATATGCATATATATGTGTGTATATATTCATGTTTAAATGAGTGCCTACGCATATTAGGTTCTTCAATAATAATAATCAAAATTTCTGTAGAATTTGAAAATTTGAAAACAAATTAAATATATTATCATTTCCTTTGAGCTTCAAGTAGTCCTATCAAGTAGGTTGCATATACTATTTTTCAAATTTTTCAGATTAGAAAATTAGGTTCATCATGCATGATTTGATTTTTCACTCATATTGTTAGTGTCATAGGTGGCGTTTGAGCTCAAGTGTCTGTAACTACATATGCAGCTTTCTCTCTACTATTCAGCAAGTATATGAAACTTTGTCTATTGCTAGATCTTAGTGGATAGAAATGACTATATGTTTGACCGTGAGAACATCAGCTTATTCCTGTTATATTTTACTGATTTGGAGGAGAAAACTTCTCTGTGATGTGATGGTTTTCAAGTGTCCTAAGTCAATCCTTCAATGTCTAGCTAGTTGACATTGATAATACTTATCAGAAAGTGTATATTGGGTGCCACAATCTAAACTCCATTGCTAGATGTGTCAAAAGTATGAAATAGAATTGGCCTATTGTTATTCCTTAGATTACAGAAATGATTCCATGATTGAACTCAGATTAATATGCCCATATATTAGGAATTTCCAATGTATGAAATAATTGACTTGATTAACTATCTTTAGAATTAAGAATGTGATATTTGAAAATTATCAGATTATTAAATTTCATCTAATCCAGATATGCAAGGTCAGAAAGCTTTCTTTCTCCCAGTGCTTGTGTGGTGGAAAAGGTTCGACAGGAAAGTGTATGAAGGGTGAAACTCACAGTGTAGACCACATACTTATTGACCCCTAACACCCATTTTATACTCAATCTGTGTGAATCTGCCTAATCACAACAATCAGCTAAAAGGGCAGTCTCAGGAGCTACAGACTCTTAATTAAGATATACATCCCATTCAATGCCCAAGTCATTTTACCATAAACTTGTGAACTATAGTGTGAAGGGTTCTCAAACTTATATAATTATAATAAACTGCTAATTATGTTTCTTTTGAGTGATTCTTTTTTTTCTTATGACTTCCCCATCTCCTCTTAACATCTATCTTTCAAATACTAAATGTGAAATTTGTAAAAGAGGAATAATACATAATTTCTACCATCGCATATCTTATAATATAGTAGGGGAACAGATGGACTAAATAAAGAATATTGATAAGTTAAGAGAAAATAGAATTAGAATTGTAACAGGAGTTTGGCAGTTTCTAAGTTCAGTATAATGTACAGCAGAAGTGGAAGAACACAAGATTCTTAGAGAAGAGAGGTGCTTTCAGGCTGACCTGAAATTCTTAGAGTAAATTTATTCAATTCAGTTGCTGGCCAAATGAAGCACTGTATGCTTGTGATGATTTATGAATCCCTGGGAACTAGTTTAAAAGTTAATAAACTGGGGCAACCTGGAGATCTTAGAAAGCCTATGGACCTTGACTATAACTTTTTAATTCAGACAAGTCTTTGGAATTGACCCTATGGGACTCATTGACTTGAATGGAAAGAAATATTTTTTAGCAAAAGATATCCTTTCATTATTGTTGAATTATAGACTTTTGGATCAAGACTATAGAGTAGGTTTCTGTTGGTTTTAGCAGAGAACATAGTCTGACCTTTTACTCCTTTCCCAGCTACATTCGGTTTCTTTTCTTAATTTTAGGCATATCTATCAGTGAATATTAGAATTTCTCTAAAAAGAATTGATTATTAGTGCTGATCATGAAATGAAACAGCTGGAAGGATATTTCAAAAATCCATTTAAAAGTTACATTTGCCATTTGGATTCCTTACTGTTTGACAGGAGAGATTCTATAACTATGCTAATCAGGTCACTGACATTTTGAGAGACACAAACCATCGGGATGAGAGTAGAAATCTCCTAATACATGTTTATTTCTCTCAATTAATCCCTTTCCCCAATATTTATAAGTCATCTGGATTCCAGATGAATTGGAAACAAACCTATTGTGTTACATCCTTTTGATAACATTTCAAGGTTTCTACTTCCTTCTTCAGTTTAAATCATAAAATGGGCTTCAATAAGACTGAGTTCAACATGACAAATATAGAAATATGTTAAACATGATTGTACATACATAATCTATATCAGATTACTCACTGTCATGGGGAGGAGGGAGGAATGGAGGGGAAGTAGAAAATGTGAAATTCCAAATTTTACAAAATTTAATGTTAAAAACTGGATTTACATGTAATTGAAAAAATATAAACAAAAACAAACAAAAACAAATGGATGAGTCAACATACAATCAGGTCCCAAATGGTGGGAATCTTGAAATTCCTGTAGTGGTTGCATCCTTTGAATTATTGTCTTATATCTCCAAAAGACTGGAATAAATTTTCATATTATGTACATTAATAAGTTCTAATAGTATACATTTTATTCAAAGGATTCATCAACCTTCTTAAACAAGGTTGACTGAAAATTGTGCAGAACATAAAAATGCTGGAAGAGATATTGAAGAATTAGAAAGTGTGTTCCATGCCCACATAAAGTTGAAAATGAGGATGACAACTAGGCAAAAAGCTGAACATATACCACACCTACAACATTGCAGGAGATGTAGAAGTGAGAATCTTCTAGGCCCTCATAGAATTCTCCATTATTTGGATGGGCATAGTCACTACATCAAAAGCAGATTGCAAGCCCTCTACTCTTTCTCAGTTCCTTAGATGTCTTCAAAAATTACCATGTCATCTGAATCATATAAAAATAAATGAAATGAATGAAGTAACATTGCTATTTTTGGTTATTAGTTCTTTGTTTTAAAGAATATTTATTGGTGTGAAGTAGTTTGTTTATATGATCTCATTTGAACTTCACAACTTTGAGACAAGTACTTCATGAGAGATATTATTAATCCTGATTTATATTAAGTATGAAAATATTGATACTCAGAAAAAGAGAAAAGAAGAAATAAGCATTCATAAATATCTGCTATATACCAGGCACTGTCCTAGACTAAATACTTCTAATTTGATAACCATAATAACTTTGAAGAGTGGATGCTATTTATTATCTTCATTTTGCAGTTAATGAATTGAGGCAGTCAGGGAATTAATTGATTTGCCTCATGTGACTCAGCTAATTGATTTTTGAGACTGAGTTTTAACAGATCTTCCTGACTCTACACAATTCTGCTTAGTGTCTTTTCTGGTCACACACCTAGATAACTATTGGTGGTGGGACTTAAAGCAAAACCTTCTGGACTCTTATTCAGCTCTCTAAACATGACATGATGCTAGTAAATATAAATAAATAAATAAATCATCCCTCTGTGGTTAACATAGCTAAATATACTGTTACACTTGTTCATATGAAATAATGTCCATGAAAAATTATCAATATAGAATTTATATAATTATTTATATATACACAAATATTATATACATATATATATATTTAAATTACTTTTCCAAAGAACTTTTACTTCAGATTTTTATATTTCTTTAGTTACCCAAATTTTATTGATACTTCTCCTGCATTGTCTAAGATAATCCTTTCCTTGATATTATCACTCTTGTTTTCATCCTCTCTATACCTAGTAAAGAATAGTTATTTGACTTAGTGAATAGAGTGCTGGGCCTGAAGACAAGGAGATTCGTTATCCCGAGTTTAAAACTAGCATCAAACACATACTAACTGTAAGACTTGGACAAGTCACTTAAACTTTTTTGTGTCAGTTCCTTAACTTTAAAATGAATTGTAGAAGGAAATGGCAAACCTGTCTAATATCTTGACCAAGAAAACTACAAATGGGATCACAAAGAATTGGACATGATTGAAAATATCTAATGCAATTGAAACCTTCAAGTTTTCCTACTTTAGATCCTTAAATTTATAAATCTATCACATGTAACATTACCAGAATATTAATCCCAAACCCTACTTTCATTTATTTACTATCTGGACCTGAACACAGCAATAGCTTCCTATTTCCTGTCCGATAAAAATCATATAGTAGGTGCAGAGTGCACATTCCAATTTATCATTTGATTAAATAATTAATCACCTGAAGACAGATTTAATGCATGGTATATATACAAAAATATTTATTAATTTTATCATTTCATTAGTATTCCGCAAGCTGGACTTATTTCAAGCACGCATGTTTTATCTTTCCTTCTTAACTGTAGATTTCTTTAGATCGTGATGTTCCTGTGTTGCCCATAGTGTTAATGTAGTGCTGAATAAAAAGTGAACAATGTTGCCTTGACCTGATCACATTGTTGTACCACAAAAAAAAATCTAGAATCACACACATTTTCCAAATAGTTAGACATTATGGATATATTGAATACCCACAGAAGAACACAAAACAGCAATAACAACTGAATACTGAAATTGTAGCATAAAATATTTTTAAAAACAATTATATAGTACTAATTCTAGATGATATCTAATTATTTTTTCAGTTAAACAGTACTGAATTGTCTTCTGTTTCAGTAAAATGATATCTTAATTTACATAATAAAGTTGTATTAAAATGAGTAAATTAAATTCTTCTGAATTGAATCATGCATTATTGCATTCAGGAACTTTTTCTATTTTGAAGTGAATTACAGATAATCTTCTTATAAAAAGATTTTATGAGTAAAATAATCGTGTAAAAATATTTTTTTGGATAATCAGTTTTTTCTATGTATTAGATTTTTAAAAGTAAGTCATTTGTTTTTTCCAACAATTTTTTTCTGAATGTTCATCTTTATTTGGGGTGTTCAGTTGTTACTTTTTATATGCAATTTAAAAGCAGTTAACTTCAGATTCCCTGAGCATGTGATATTAAAAAAAAAATCATTAAATTTAAGGGCAGACTGCCTGAGGTTGACTATAAAGTCAATCCTGTATCAGAATTAATTCTTGCATTTCCTTTAAGCAGGTCAAAGAATGTAGATGCATGGTGACTCAATTGATGTATGTGAGGGAATCTATCTAGGCAACTGCATATCAATCTCCAGACTTAATAACTAGATATAATATATATCAGTAAGTATTAACTTTGCAAAATTAATTCCAGACTACATGAAAGTTGCCCTAAAACGTTCTTTCACTTATGCAGATGACACTTGTATAAAAAAATAAAAGCAATATAAATCTTGAAGGACTTTTTGCAAATTGAAGTCATGAAAGCATAACTAGTGACCATTATATTAGTAAAGATAACTTCATTTAAAATAAAATTCTGACTTAAGAAGAAACAACCACCCTCTCTAGCTGTGGCTAATAGTGGACTTGCTCAATTATCTATTCTAGTAATTTAGTTTTATTAATGATTAAAACTCTATAGAAAAATTCCAAATGAACAAATCAACTTTTTTAAATCAAGTTAAAGAGACATTTATTAACTAATATGTATCAAGCACTGAAGTGAGCACTAGGTTAATAAACCAAGAAATACTCCATCAGAGTTATGGAAAGGGGATAAAATTATGATCAAGCAAGAAATAGAGTACGTTATAAACTGCAAAATGAATTATTTTTAATATATTGAAATTAAAAGTTTTTGCAGTTATAAAATCAATGCTACCAAAATTAGAAAGAAAGCAGAAAGATGAGAAACAATCTTCACAATCAGGAGTTCTGATTAAGGTCTCATTTCAAAAATATATAGGGTATATTTGAATCAAATTTATAAGGTAGCAAGGAATTCTCCAATTGATAAATGGTCACATGATATGAATAGACAGTTTTCAAATGAAGAAATTAAAGCTATATATTATTGTATGAAAAAATTCTCCAAATCATTATTGATCAGAGAAATGCAAATTAAAACAATTGTGAGGCATCACCTCATACTGATCAGATTGGTTAAAATGATAAAAAAGGAAAATGATCAATGTTGGAAAGGTTGTGGGAGGATTGGGACATTGATGCATTGCTGGGGAACTTGTAAACAGATGCAGCCTTTCTGGAGACTGATGTGGAACTATGCCCAAAGAGCAATAAAACTGTTCATATCCTTTGACCCATTAATTTGAATTTTAGACCTACATCCAGAAGAAATCATAAAAATTGGGAAACATCCCAAATGTTCCAAAATATTCATAGCAGCTCTTTTTTTTAGTGACAGAGAATTGGAAATTGAGGGGATGCCCATCAATTGGGGAATGGTTGAACAAGTTATGGTCTATGTATATTATGGAATACTATTGTTCTATAAGAAACCATAAATGGTCAGACTCTAGAGAAGCATGGAATGACTTATGGGATCTGATGCTGAGTGAAGGGAGAAGAACTAAGAGAACAAAAACAATAACAATAACAATATTGTGAAATAATCAACCCTGATATATGTAGCAGCTCTCAGCAGTTCAGAGAGTTAGGACAACTTTATATGATCCAGTTATGGACAATGCTATCCCCATCCAGATGAAGAAAAATAAAACAAAACAAAACAAATCACCCTTCAGGATCTGATGACTACTACATCCACTTTAAAAAAATTATTTAAAGCAATGGGGTTAAATGACTTGCCCAAGGTCACACAGTTAGGTAATTAGTAAGGGTCTGAAGTCAGATTTGAACTTAGGTGCTCTTGACTCCAGGGCTGGTTGCTCTATCCATTGCACTACCTAGCTGTCCTTACATTCACTTTTTTAGCTCATTAAAGTAATTTTTTTGGAAATTTGATTGGTAAGGCACTAAATAAGTATATTAATTTGAGTAGAATTTTCATTTTTATGATATTATCTCAGCCTATCCATGAGCAGTTGATATTTGCCCAGTTTTGAAAATCTGATTTTATTTGTTTGAATAGTATTCTATAGTTCTTTTCATAGAGTTTCTGAGTCTGCCTTGGCAGATAGATTCCCAAGTATTTTATATTGTCTGAAGTTACTGTAAATGGATTTTCTCTTTTTAGTTCTTGCTGCTGTATCTTGTTATTAATATATAGAAATGCTGAGGATTTATGAGGGTTTATTTTTTATCCTACAAATTTGCTGAAGTCGTTAGTTGTTTCCAGGAGTTTTTAGATGATATTTTTGGATTCTCTAGGTATACCATCATGTCATCTGCGAAGAGTAAAAGTTTTGTTTCTTCCTTCCCAATTCTAATTATTTCAATTTTTTTCTTCTCTTATTGATGAAGCTAACATTTCTAATACAATATTGAATAGTAGTGGTGATAACAGTCATCTTTGCCTCACCCTGATCTTATTGGGAATGCCTCTAGCTTATCCCCAAAGCATATAGAGCTTGTTGATGGTTTCAGATAGTTACTGTTAATCATTCTAAGGAAGAATCAATTTATTCCTATGCTCTCTAATGTTTTTAGTAGGAATGGCTGCTGTATTTTTTCCATAGGCTTTTTCAGCTTCTATTGAGATAATCATATGATTTCTGTTAGGTCTGTTATTGATATGGTTAATCAAACTGCCAGTTTTCCTAATATGAACCAACCCTGCATTCCTGGGATAAATTCTGCTTGGTCATAGTGTTTTAAAGTATTGATAACTTGCTGTAATTGCTTTGCTAAGATTTTATTTAAAATTTTTGCATGCATATTCATTAGCTTAATTGTCTATAATTTTTTTCTCTGTTTTGACTTTTCCTGGTTTAGGTATCAGCACCATAATGGTGTCATGGATGGAGTTAGGCAGAGTTATGTCTTCACCTATTTGAAACCATCTGTCTCTGGAGATTTTTTTCCTTAGGGAGTTCAATGATAATTTGTTGAATTTCTTTATCTGAAATAGGGTTATTTAGGTATTTAATTTATTCTTCATTTAACCAACTTATATTTTTTGTAAATATTCATCCATTTCACATAGATTATCAAATTTAGTGGCATATAGTCGGGCAAAATAATTCCAAATTATTATTTTAATTTCCTCCTTATTGGTGGTGAGTTCACCGTTTTCATTTATGATAAAGTAATATGTTTTTTCTTTCTTTTTTAATAAATTAACTAAAGGTTAATCAATTTTATTGTTTTTTTTTAATAAAACCAACTCTTGGCTTTGTTTATTAGTTCAATAGTTTTCTTGCTTTCAATTTTATTAATTTTTCCTTTAATTTTTAGAATTTCTTTTTCTTTCTTTTTTTTTTTTTAGATTTTCAAAGGCCACACAGCTAGGTAATTATTAAGTGTCTGAGACCGGATTTGAACCCAGGCTCTCCTGACTCCAGGGCCAGTGCTTTATCCACTGTGCCACATAGCCACCCCAATTTTTAGAATTTCTAATCTGGTATTTAACTGAGGGTTTTTGATTGGTCCTTTCTCTAATTTATTTTAGTTGTATGCTTAGTTCATTAATTTCCTCTTTCTCTATTTTATGCATGTAAGCAGTTAAAAATATAATATATCCCCTACTAACTGACTTGAGATATCCCATAAGTTTTGGTGTGTTATTTCATTATTTCATTATCAAGGATGAAATCAGTAATTCTCTCTATAATTTGTTGCTTGATCCACTCATTCTTTTAAATGGGTTTATTTAGTTTCTAATTAGATTTAGGTCTGTCTATACTTAGCCAATTATTGCATGTGATTTTTATTGCATTATGATTTGAGAAAGAGGTATTCACTATTTCTGTCCTTCTGCATTTATTATAAGATTTTTATGCCTTACTACATGGTCAACTTTTGAGAAAGTGCCATATACTGCAGGAAAAAAGTATGTTCCTTTCTATCACCATTCAATCATGTCCAAAGGTCTATCATGTCTAGGTTTTCTAACATTCTATTTACCTCCTTAACTTCCTTCTTGTTTATTTTATGGTTAAATTTATCCAAATCTGAGAGAGGGAGTTTGAGATCTCCCACCAGTAGAGTTTCGTTGTTAATGTCTTCCTGTAATTCATTCAGTTTCTTCTCTAAGAATATGGATACTATACCACTTGGTGCATACATATTTAGTATTGAAATTGCTTCATTGTCTTTGGTACCTTTTAAGAGGATATTGCTTCCTTCCTTATCTCTTATAATGAAATCTATTATAGCAGCTGTTTTGTCTGATATAAGGAGTGCTACCCCTGCCTTTTTCACTTCGATTGAAGTAAAATATATTCATCCCCAACCTTTTGCATTTACTCTATATTTATCTCTCTGCTTCAAATGAGTTTCTTGTAAGCAGCACACTGATTTTTTAATATAGTCTGCTATTCACTTATGTTTTATTGTAGAGCTCATCCCATTCACATGCAAAGCTATAATTGGTAACTTTATTTCCCTTCATGTTATCTTCCCTCTGTTAGTATTTCACCCCTTTTTTTACTTTATCCACATCCTCCAGTATTTTACTTCTGAATACCACCTCTTTCAGTGTGTTTGCCCCCTTATATCCACCTTTCCCCTAACGTTCCCCTTTTCCTTCCCCCTCCCCCTTTCTCCTTTTAATATTTAAAAGTTTAATATGTTTCTTAACTGAGTGTGTGTATAGTAATCCTTTGAACCAAATCTGATGAGAGAAAGATTCAGGACGTTTTCACTTCCCCCCTTCTTCCCCTCTATTGTAATACATCCTTTTCATCTTTTATGTAAGGTGATTTACCCCATCCAATCTCCTCCATCTTCCCATCTCTTTACTGTCTCCCATTTTAAGGAGATATTGTTTTAAAATCATTCTGACTCACAAATAACTCATGAGTATCCATTACTTCTGGCTAAGTATATCCTCTCTATTAGGGTCATAATTCTCAAGAGTTATGAGAATCTTTCTCATAGGTGTGGATATAGTCAGCTTCCTCTTATTGCATTGCAATTTTGTTTTTCTTTTCCCTTTTTTTACCTTTTCTTGTGTGTCTGGAGTCTCCTGTTTGAAGTCCAAATTTTCTATTTAGCTCTGGTATTTTCATCGGGAAAAGTTGAAAGTCTCCTATTTCATTAAATGCCCATCTTTTCCCCTGGAAGAGAAAGCTCAGTTTTACAAAATAGTGAATTCTTGGCTCCATTCCAAGTTCCCTTGCTCTTTGGAATATGTTATTTCACGTCCTTCAATCCCTTAATGTAGAAGAAGCCAGATCCTTACTGTGGTTCCTTGGCATTTAATTGTCCTTTTCTGGCTGCTTGCAGGGTTTTCTCCTTTATCTGATACTCCTGAAATTTAGCCATAATATTCCTTGGCGTTTTCATTTGGGGATCGCTTTCCAGAGGGGGATAGATGTATTCTTTCAATAACTATTTTACCCTCTGGTTCCATGATATCAAGGTAATTTTCCTTCAAAAGATCTTGAAATATTGAGTCCAGACATTTTTTTTTATCCTCATTGTGTTCAGGAAGTCCAATAATTCTTAACTTGTCACTTCTGGAGCTATTCTCTAGGTGAACTGTTTTGCTGACAAGTCATATTACATTTTCTTCTATCTTTTTTTGATCTTTTGGTTTTGTTTAACAGATTCTTGTTGTCTCATGAAGTCATTAGTTTCCACAGATTCCACTGGTATTTTAGAGAATATACTTCATTTACCTTTTCCTATTCCTTTTTGAAAGAATTTGCCAGTTGCGCAATTGTGATTCTGAGAGAATTATTTTCTTTTTGTACTTGTCCAATTGTATTTGCCATGGATTTATTTTTCTTCTTTCAAAATGTTAATTTTCTCATGGATTTCCTTTCCCATTTTTTCCAATTGATTTTTACACTCCTTCCTTATCTCTTCTAAGAAGTCTTTCTGGGCTGGAGACTAGCCCTTATTCTCCACAGAAGTTCTAGTTTTTTCTTGATTAGGGTCTTTGTCTTCGAGGTAGTTTTCAATGGAACCCCCTCTCTCTGGTCTTTCTTCATTTTCCTAGGATTTTGTGTTGGGAAAGGGACTGGCTCACAGACCTTAGGATTTGAAAATCCTAGAGGCTTAGCTCACTGGGTTTAGTAACTCCAAGTGGGCCAACCACTAGGAGGTGCTGGAAGCTTTCTCTGGAGTGTTTGTGACTTTGATTTGTTGTTCACTCTCTAGGTCTGGGACCTCAGGCTAAATAGTTAATCTTATTATTCACTCAGTACTGAGATCTGCTGCCAACATCTGAGACTGGGGGGGGGAAGGATGGTTCATACTGTATTTGTTCTGGGAAGAGTCTCTTTCTCTCACAAGGATGGGTGTGGGGAGGGGGGGCTCTCAACTGCTAACATGGGGATTGAACTGAAAACAGAGAGCCCCAGCCCTGTTCTCCACTGAGTTGGAGCTCTCCCACCCACCTGCACTGGAACTTTCTCTCTAATGTTGCTGGAGCTCTCCTGCCCAATTACAAAGCCAAAAGCTTCATGACTGTTCAGAGGTTAGTCCTGTATCGCATCCCTCTGACCCTGTGCTGCATCTCTGCTCTAAGCCCCTGTCTCACCCACATCCCCTTGAGACAGATTCTTTGCTGTTTCTGGATTTTGTGGATTTGAATTCTGTTAAGAGACTCATTTCATATTAGTTCTGAGGAAAATCCAGGAGATCTAGCACAGTGCCTGACTTCTCTCCACCAACTTGATCAGAAGTTACATTCACTTTTATTTATTTATTTCTTTTTTTTTCATTCAAGAAAGATTTTAGTTATTTTGAGTTTTACAATTTTCCCCTAATCTTGCTTCTCCCCACCCCCACAGAAGGTACTCTTTAATCTTTACATTGTTCCCATGTTATACATTGATCTAGGTTGAATGTGATGAGAGAGAAATCGTATCCTTAAGGAAGAAAAATAAATTATAAGAGATAGCCAAATTGCATTAAAAAGATAACAGTTAAAGGTAATAGTCTTTGGTCTTTGTTTTAACTCCACAATTCTTTCTCTGGATACAGATGGGATTCTTCATCACAGATAACCCAAAATTTCCCTGATTGTTGCACTGATAGAATGAGCACGTTCATCAAGGTTGATCATCACCCCCTTGTTGCTGTTAGAGTGTACAGTATTTTTCTTGTTGTGCGCATCTCACTCAGCATCAGTTCATACAAATCTCTTCAGGCTTCCCTGAATTCCCATCACTCCTGGTTTCTAATAGATCAATAGTGTTCCATGATATACATGTACCACAGTTTGTTAAACCATTCACCAATCGAAGGATATTTACTTAATCTCCAATTCTTTGCCACCTCAAACAGGGCTGCTATGAATATTTTTGTGCAAGTGATGTTTTTACCCTTTTTCATCATCTCTTCAAGGTATAGACCCAGCAGTGGTATTGCTGGATCAAAGGGTATGCACATTTTTGTTACCCTTTGGGTGTAGTTCCAAATTTCTCTCCAGAAATGTTGGATGAGTTCACAGTTCCACCAACTATGTAATGTAATTTCCCACATCCCTTCCAACACTGATCATTGTCCTTTCTGGCCATATTGACAAGTTTTAGAAGTGTGAGGTGGTACCTCAGAGATGCTTTAATTTTCATTTCTCTAGTAAGTAATGATTTAGAACAATTTTTTCATATGACTATGGATCGCTTTGATTTCCTCATCTATAAATTGACTTTCCATATCCTTGGACCATTAGTCAACTGGAGAATGGTCTTTTTTTTTTAATTTCACTCAGTTCTCTGTATATTTTAGAAATGAGTTCTTTGTCAGAAATACTAGTTGTAAAAATTATTTCCCAATTTACTACATTTCTTTTGATCTTGATTACAGTGGTTTTGTCTGTGTAAAAGCATTTTAATTTCACTTTTTGAAAACAGTTACAAAACAATTCTTACACAAATAAAATCAGATTTAAATAACTGGGCAAACATTAACTGCTCATGGATAGGTTGAGCTAATATAATGAAAATGAAAATTTTGCCAAAACTAAACTACCTATTTAGTGCCCTACCAATCAAAATTCCAAAAAAGTGCTTTACTGAGTTAGGAAAAAGTTGTAAATAAATTCACATGGAGAAATAAAAAGTCAAGAATTTCCAGGGATTCAATGAAAAAAAAGTGCAAAAGAAAGTGGCTTAGACTTACCAGATCTAAAGTTATATTATAAAGCATCAGTCATCAAAACTGTCTGGTATTGACTAAGAAATAGAGTGGTGGATCAGTAGAATAGACTAGGTGCAATAGCAGAAAATGATTATAGTAATCTGCTGTTTGATAAACCCAAAGAGTCCAGCAAATGCTGGATACATACACTTTTTAAAAGTGTATTTATTTTACATTTCTTTCCATTAATTCTAATTCCTTATACCGAAAATGACAAATCTGTAAGCATGTTTAACGCAAATATATCTGTACAACATTAACCTGACTAGTTGTTGCTGAGGGGAGGGGGGGTTGGGAAAGTAGGGTGGAAAGGAAATTTTGTAATTTAAATTTATACATTGGCATATAGATAAATGTTGTAAAACTTTCATAACATGTATTTGGAAAAAGACTAGTAATAAAAAAGCATTGAATAGTGTTGGAAAGCTAATTTTAGTTTGAAATAATTGTCCCCCATTAATCAGTATCTCAATCTCAATTGTTTGTATATAAATGTATATTTATTATGAATATATGTGTGTGTTCATATAAGCATATTTATTTGATTTTTAAAAAAATAAGCACTAGGAATATAAAGGCAAATGTACATCTCTTGTCAAGGAACTCAGAGTTTAATGGAGGTTTGGGATACAGCATGTGAAATAACTCAACTTGAAATAAAAATAAATTTTAAATTTACATTCAAAATATATAAATTGGGGATAAGTTTATAGGTTGCAGTAATTTAACAGCGATAGCTTTATTTTGTTAATTGAAGGGGAGTTGGGTGAGGTGACTCAAAGAAACTTTTATTTTAGCCAGTAATTGAAGTAAGTTGGAAATGAAAAGAAATAGTGATGGAGGGGCAGTGGGGGTGGGGGGGTGTCATTTAAACATGATGACCAGACAGTTAAACGCTGAAAGGAAATGGATGGTCTTGTGCAAGGAACAACAAGAAATAGTGTCCTAGAATAAAAGGATACAGGAAGTGACATATAGTATCAGAAGAATTGAAAGTTATAAAGGGGAAAGAATGATGAATTAGTCACATGGAAAGAATTAGAAGTGAATGAAAAAAATAATAAAAGCAACAAGACAGAAGCAGTATGGGAGTATTTATAAAAATTAAAGAAGGAAGGTTCAAAGAGAAGAATTGTTCATAATTTTATTGTGAGCTATTATAAGTTCTTTGAGGGCAGAGATGATTATAAACTTACTTTTGCTGGGGAGAGTGAAGAGAAAAAAAAAGAAGAAATTAACAGAAGTTTTGTGCTTGTATGAGCAACAAACTTCAGGAGAATATTAAACTTTGAAATTTAGTTTAGAAATTGTAAGAAGTTTGAAGTCTGAGAATCTGAGTTCAAATACAAACATGACCTGTGTTACCTGAGTGAAGTAACTCTATAGATTTTTGTTTCAAAGGTAGAGCCAAGATGGCTGAGAAAAGGCAGGGAATCTCCTTAGTTTTCTTCCAAACTCCTTCAAATACTTTTACATAATGACTCTAAAGAAATTCTAGAGAAGCAGAATCTACACACTTCTGGAGTGAAATAATTCTCTAGGTGAAGACAATTTAGAAAGTTGGCACAAAGTTTCTATTGCACTATGGTGAGAGAGGAACAGAGACCAGCACAGAACACCCCAGCAAAAACTTGACCCTACTAGGCCAGAAATATTCATCAGCTTTACTAAATCAACAACAATAGCTTCTAAAGCTCTCAGTTCATAGACTATAAGGGGGACAAATAAACAACTGGTAAGCAGATTAGAAGGTTCTCTTTGATAACACCAAAGCAGAACTTTGCAACCTTGCCCATACTTAGATCTGGGTCACAGATGGAAATCTGTGGATAGAAATTGCAGAAGAGTAGTAAACACCTCTCCTTAGATCACACTACATTGAAGGAACTAAAGCTTTAGAAGTACCTATTAGTATTTTTCAAAGTAATTGTACAATATACTTGAAGTTAGGGGACAGTGTCCCTTCCTCCCTAGAAGCCGAATCCTACATTAACAATGAAATAAAAGTCAAATAATCAGTTGGGGAGAAGAACAAATAATAGAAAAAATGATTCTGATCATGGAAAGATACTATGGTGACAAATAACATTAAAATACACATAGGAAAAATTTAACAAAGTCAAAGCTCTTATATCTGGACCAAAGAACTCAAAAAGAATTTTGAAAATTAAGTAAGAAAGACAGAGGAAAATTTGGGAATGGAAATAAGAGAAATGCAAGAAAGTCATGAAAAAAGGATCAATAATTTAGTAGAGGAGACACAACAAATACTGAAGAATATAATACTATTAAAAGCATACTAGGACAAAAAGTAGTAAAAAAAAAAACAACTAAAACAACTAAAAAGACAAGAAAGACAATGATAAAAAGAATGCCTTAAAAATAAGAATTATTCTAATGGAAAAATATGCCCATAAATTCACTGAAGAAAAATTAAAAATAACTCCCTAAAAAGAAGAATTGATCAAATAGGAAAAGAAATACAAAAGCTCAATCAAGAAAATGATTCCTTAAAAACTTGATGATGATGATAATAATGATGATATTTATCCTTAGATTTTTAAAAAAGACCATGACATCAGGGAGATGAAGCCATGACAAGCACATGAACTGAATTTGAGTGAGGGGGTTCTGTACTAAAAAGCCTCACTTTTTCCTCCAGAGCCATCTGGGTCCACTGTCCAGACATGATTCAGTTCAACTAGAGATGACTCTGGATGTGAGGCAGTCAGGGTTAAGTGACTTGCCCAAGATCACACAGCTAATAATGTCAAGTTTCTGGGGTGGATTCAAACTCAGGTCCTCCTGACTACAAAGGTCAATACTCTATCTACTGCATCATCTAGTTGCCTCATTGTGAAGAAAGTATTTTTGCAAAGAGAACACTGTGAGCTAGCTATACATCACTTCATGTCAAAGCATGTTCCAAATTCCTTCAGCTTAATTCACAGGAACCCCAGCTTCCTGATACAAGGGAGGAGTCCTGTCACTGGCAGGGTAAGAAAAAGGAAAGTAGAAAACTAGAATGCAAATTAAACCCCACCAGAAACCAAGTAGTTTTCCCAAGGCATATATTTTATTTTATTTTTTATTTTTTATTTTTTTTAGGTTTTTGCAAGGCCAATGGCGGTAAGTGGCTTGCCCAAGGCCACACAGCTAGGTAATTATTAAGTGTCTGAGACCGGATTGGAACCCAGGTACTCCTGACTCCAGGGCTGGTGCTTTATCCACTGCACCACCTAGCCGCCATAAGGCATATATTTTATAGAATTCTTTTAAAAGTTATGATAATGAGGGTTTCCATAGTCTTCCACTCCCATCATTTTTTTTGTTAAATTCTCAATAAAATCCCAAAGATTTCAGTAAAATCTCTAGAACCAAGCAAAGAAAGACAATATACTGGTCCTAATCAGGGAAGTGAACCATAACTTCTGTTGTAGTAGTAGTAATAATTATGGTGATAGTAGTGGTGAGATAGTAGAGGTAAAAGTAGTGGCCCACATTTATAGAGAGTTTAAGATGTACAAAAACCTTTCTGCAGTACATATCCTAGAAGGGAGGCATTAACAATTTTTTTTTTGCAGATAAGAGGGGACTAAATGGCTTCCTCAAGGTCATTCAACTAAAATTAGAAATTAGTAAATGGATGTTAATGATCAAGAAACAAAGAAAAACTAAAAGATTAAATGAAAATGATAGACAACATAAAATATCTCATTGAAAATACTTCTTACCTGAAAAGTAGATCCAGGAGAGATAATTTCAAATCTATTGCACTACCTCAATTAAAAAGAAAACAAAATAAAACTACACTAATATTTTAAAACCAGAAGGTGAAACTAAAATTGAAAGATTCCACCAATCACCTTCTGAATGAGACCCCCAAAGGAAAGCTCCCCACAAAATTATGATCAAATTCGAAGCATCCTAAGTAAAGGAGAAAATATTACAAACAAAAAGAAAGAAATAATTCAATTTCAAGGAGCTCCATAGTCAGGACAACACAAGATTTAGCAATTTCTACATTAAAGAATTCAGGGACTTCAGTTATTATATTCCAGCGGAAACAGGAGATAGTACAAAGACTTAGCTACCAACAAAATATTATACAATCCTTCAGGAGAATATATACATATATTCATATATATATGTATATATATATATATACACATATATAAAGGTCTTTATGGCATTTTTTATTATTTTTTTATTCTTTAGGTTTTTTTTGCAAGGCAATGGGGTTAAGTAGCTTGCCCAAGGTCACACAGCTAAGGTAATTATTATTAAGTGTCTGAGGCCGGATTTGAACTCAGGTACTCCTGACTCCAGGGTTGGTGTTCTACCTGCTGCACCATCTAGCCACCCCCCTCAAGCATTAGTGATGAAAAGATGAGTATTGAATAAAAAATTTGACTTTCAAAGAGAAGCCTAAAATGTTAACAGAAAAAAGAAATCAGGAGGAAGTTGCTAAGGTTAAATTGCTCGCATTCTTTTTTATTTTTTTGCAAAGCAAAGGTCACACAGCTAGGTAATTATTAAGTGTCTGAGGTGGGATTTGAACTCAGGTACTCCTGACTCCAGGGCCGGTGCTCTATCCACTTCACCACCTAGCTTCCCCTGCTTACATTCTTATATGAAAAGATGTTACTGTTAATTCATAGGGGTTTGTTAGAGGAAGTATTTAGAATTGAATATAAAGAGATGGTATCTGAAAAAATATATTAATGTATGAGAGGAATGTGCTTGTACAAAAGGAAAGATGGAGGTAGAATGGGGAAAATTATATCACATAAAAGCATCAAGAAATAACTTTTAAAATAAGGGGAAGATGGGGGAGTGAGAGAAACTTGATTGAGTATTGGCTTAGAATCTGTTACAGAACTCTATGCTAGAGGAAAGGAGGGCAAGGGGATAACAGAAGGTGAGGTAAACAGGGGCAAAACTCTTTTGACAAGAGACAGAGAAAATACATTTAACAGGGGAAGTAATAGAATAGAAGAAATACAGTTAGCTATAGTAAATGTCAAAAATGTTGAAACAAATTTCTCTGATAAAGACTTCATTTCTTAAATATGTAGAGAAATGAGTCAAATGCTATCTATGGTCACATAAAAATGTTCTTACTATTTATTGGAGAAATTCAAATAAAATCAGTTCTGTGGTACTACTTCATGTCAGTTTGACTAATATGACAGGAAAGAAAAATGAGAAGTGATGAAGGAGATGTGAGAAAAATGGAGCATTGATATACTGTTGGTGGAGTTGTGGATTGAATCAACCATTCTGTAGAAAAATTTGCAATTATACCTTAAGGAGTATAAAATCATGCATACTTTTGACCTAGCAAAACTCTAAGTCTGGGACACAAAATAGATTTTTAAAAAGATTGGTAAAGTAACTATATATGTAACTATGATATTTATAGCAGCTCTTTTCTGGTGGCAAAGAATTGGAACTTGTGGGAATATCCATCAGTTGGAGAATGACTGAAGAAAATGTGATTTGTGATTTGAATATGATAAGAATTAATGATCAGGAAACTCTTAGAAGATCCTGGCAACAACCAAGAGAACAATGTCCACATTAACAACAACTTTGTGAGATGATCAACCCTGATGGATGTAGCTCCTCTCAGCAGTTCAGAGAGCTAGGACAACCCTATTAGACCAGCTATGGACAATACTATCCCCATCTAGAGGAAGAAAAACAAAACAAACCAAAACAACCCTTTGGAATCTGCTGAATACTGCATTCATTTTTTTTTAAAAATCTCTTATGCATTTCTTTCCCTTAATATTAATAATCCCTTAATACCAAAAATGAATAATCTGGAAACATGTTTAAAACAAATATCTATGTACAATATTAACCTGACAATTAGCCCTTTAGGGGAGGGGGGGTGGGAGGAGAGTGTGGGAGGAAATTTTGTAACTTGAAAATATACACATACATATGCATGAATGTTGAAAACTTTTCATAACATGTATTTGGAAAAATAATATATCAATAAAAACCCAAAGAAAATCCTGAAAAGACTTACATATGCTGTTGCAACATGAAATATACTATTTAAAACATGACAGTAAAACTGCAAGGTAATCATTAAAACAATTATTCTCAGCAATACAATTATCCCTGTAAGATAACAGAAAACAGATTAACATATACTTTTTTTTACTTTATTTTCTTGAGATTTTTTCCCATATTCTCTTTCACCAATTGATTGCCTTCCTAATACTTGTAACTGGGAAAATGTGATACTAAATAAATTAAAAATATAAAAAGTAATTGAGAGATATAAAATCTTAATTTTATCCTCTGTAAAATGGGGGTTTGGACCATGTAATTTCTATTCCTTCTAGTTTTTAATTCTATGATTGAATGATAATTTGAGAATTAAACAGAAATATTCTTTAGACTTAAAATGAGATTGGCATATTATTAACAGAGATATTAACTCTTGAATTAAATCTATAATGCATGTGCAAATTAATAATACATTTTAAAAAATCCAAAGTTTGACTATATAGGTCAAAGGTGAAATATCTAAGCGAGGACAGCAAGGGAAGGCATCTTGATCTGAAGCTACTAAGTCAGCATTATAATAATCAGTACTTTTTAAATCAAGCAATATATATATATTATACTAATGAAAAATTGAGGGAAGATATTAAAAGAATCATTTCTCTAAAGGATGAGAGAGATCATCTAACTTCTTTTGAGGTGAGAAAAATGGTAAGGTGATTAATAGGGCCACCTTTGTCCAATGACTTCCCAGAAATGATCAAAAACTTTTAAAGTTATAAACTTAAAAACATTAAAACAATTAATGCACTTTAAGGAAATATCAGATGCTTCAATATGAACCTAGGACTTTTTCTTACTGGAAGTATTTTATTATCTATTAGAAAAGTCCCTAAAGGGGACTTCTCTACAAATATTTTTTTGAAACCAAATTACCTTACCTTTCATGAGCACTAGCAACTTCAGGGTTGACCAGGTCACAGGGACCCATATGGGCCCCAAACCAACTAAAACTTATTATCAAAGGAAGGACAAAAATCAAGCATGCTTATAAAACAAGTAAAAAATATAAATAACAACAAAGAAACATTTTTTAGCCTGGGTTCTCTGAATCAAATTTGTAGTCTCTTCAATGAACTCTCAGCTTTTTCTTTGAAACACGAATGGACATATGTGCTAATTTTTGACTCATGTCGGTTTCTGACAGTTTAATTAGTCCAGTTCAATTATTTACTCCCATTGAAGTTGTTTTCAGTTCAAGCTCATGCTGACCAGTTAATTGAAACCTTATCTCCTTTTGTGTAATTGTTTAGTGTAAGAAAATAAGTAAAAGGTTTACAGGTGGAGTGACAGGAGGGAAGAAGTAATGGAAAAGGACACACAAAAATTACCACCACTACCACATTCAAATTTATTTTAACAATATTTTATTAATTTTGCTAAATATTTATCAATAACATTAAAAAATCACAAAAAGAGTTTCTATTTTTTTTCCTTTTCCATTTTCTTTGCTTTCTTGGAATTACAAAGTATTGGTAATACTGGATTAAAGGGTATGCATAGGAAACCAACTCCAAATTTAACCAAATATTTAAGAAAAGGAAATAGAAACTAAGCAAAAAGATATAGTATAATATAAAATTTGTGTTAATTATTGATTAACTATATTATTTCTAATTTTTACAGACCTTGGGCTCTTGAAAATCTAAAAGAACTAACTTGGGGGCAACTAACTAGAGGGTGCAGTAGATAGAGCATCAATTCTGGAGGCAGGAATACCTGGGTTCAAATCTGAACTCAGACACTTAATATTTACTTAACTGTGTGATCTTGAACAAGTCACTTAACCACATTGCCTTGCGAAAATAAAAAAAAGCTAACCATAATCAAATATATCATTTAAATTATGAGGATACTAGAGAAAAGCCTTAAACATTTATGAGATGAATAATTTGAGGCATGAGGAAGTGAAGAGATGTCATCCAATTACTTAGAGAATTGATTGCAAAAAGTATTCATAGGCAATAATTTCAAATCTAGATTCCACACATAGGTTGGATATATTTTCCATTCAGTATTCGAAGATAAAAATGCTTAAGAGACGATATTTCTATTCTTAGTCAAAAGAATCTTGATTAGGCATATATATATATATATATATATATATATATATATATATATATATATATATATATACGTTATGAATTTGTTCATCATGCCCATCTGTCTATCCATCTTCTCTTTCTCCCCCACCCTCCTCTTTCAGTCCTTTTTGTCTCTTGGTATAAACCATAAACATTTATAAGTTTATTTGATTGAACGTTTCTCAAAATTTGAAGAATGTCTGAATTGTATTTTAACTGCAGTTGACAAAGCCATATACAAAAATTAAGAGCTGAAAGACTAAATGAAAAGTTTAATCACTGTGCCACCCTATCATTTAGGGATCTCTGTGCTTTTAAGTTTATCTCTTGAGAGAAGGAATTGATTTTTTTTTTATTTCTAAGGTACTTGACAGCTTTATGTTCTCTTATTCTTCCCTCCATTTCCCCTCCAACACTTTGATTCCCTAACTTTATTATTATGTGATATGTTAAACTATGATGTTCTATGATAGTTCCATTAATAATACAGTAGAAAAACTGAAACATATATTTTTTTAATCCTATATGTTCTAATGATGAAGATTCCATAGATTTCTCTTCCAGGATTCATCATTTTGGAACTCAAATTTTTTACATTTAGTTATCTAAATTATGTCCAGGCACTCGTCAAAGCTCCCAGGCACTGACAATCATAATGATTAAATTAGATCACTCCTTGAATAAAATAAGGGAACTAGATCAATGTAAAGTCAATGACTTTTCTCTTAATAATCCAATAAACCAATTTTATAATGCTCTGAACTGACTATGGCAGACAAATACTTCAGTTTTTCCAATGGTGAAATGATTTCATGAAAATATTCTGAAATAAGGGAGAAATTGATGATTGGCATATTTAAGTTGAAAGGGAATATAACCATTTTCTTTCCCAACTCATTCATGTTTTATAATGAGGAAACTAGGAGATGAATAATGTGAATGAATTTTTTAAAGTTAAATATTACTAAAATTGAAATGGAATGCAAGTTTCTTGATCTCTCAATCAAAAATTGTTTCTAATTATAATCTTTATTGAAATTTCCAGTAATGAATGGAAACAAAAAGACAAGTAAAATTCAAAGAATTGTTTCAAATGCATACCAAATTAATTTAAATTAGTTGAACTTAAGGGTCAGTTTCTAATTCAAATGAACAATTTTATTTGAATTTGAGTCCTTTAACCCAGTTATTCTCTAAAATGTCTACATTATAATTAAGCTCAGAGGACATTTCTATATTAATCTTAATTATAAATACACATTCATCTGTGTGACAGAATTATCATTATTAGAAATTGCTATTCTAATATTGGTGTCATTATTTCCAAAATACATATTTATATATTCTAAGCCAGGAAGCCAAGATGGTCATACTTGAATTTAAAATTTTGTTATTTATGTCATCCCCCAATTTTTCAAAATAATTCATTAATATTTTAGATAAATTACCAGCAAATTCTTGTTATGACTACATGAGAGACAATTTTTATTTGCTCAGAATCCTACATATACTAACAAAAATTAATAAGCATTTTGTTCCCAAACCTTTTCTTAATCAAAAGTTTTATCAAACATTTTCCAATCATACTTGCATAAATTGATGCTGAGTGAGAAGGGCAGAACTAGAAGAACATTATATACCTTAACAGGAATATGTGGTGATGATCAACCTGATGGACTTATTCACTCTTTCTGTGCAATAATCAGGGACAGTTTTGTGGGATCTGTGATGGAGAATATCATCAATATGCAGAGAAAGATCTGTAGAGCTTGAATGAAGACCAAAGACTATTATCTTCAATTTTTAAAAAGTTATCTTATGTGTGTATATAATTTTGCTATCTCTAATATTTTCTTTCTTCCTTAAGGATATTTTTCTCTCAATACATTCAATATTGATTTATGCAAATTATGGAAACAATATATAGGATTGCCTTCTGTGGGGGGGAAAGGGGAGGAAAGGAGGGAGGTGGAAAAATTACAAAGTTCAAAACTTTGCCAAAAAATGATTGGTATAAACTACTATTGTATATAATTGAAAAACAAATAAAATTTTCATTTAAAAAAAAAACTTTCCAATCCTTTTATGATCTGTACCAAAGTGTTCTGTTCACATTTCAGTCTCATAAAGGAATTATTTGGGATACCAGTTTCAAATATTTTTTACCCCTGACTCTCTGATATTCACCACTGTGTTTTATCTGTCTTTTCTTTTGAAATTTCCCTTTGTTCCTGAAGTCTTTAGAACTCAGAATATCCTTCCAACTCTGAAGTTTCTTATCCCAATGACTATTTCTTCCCAGAAACTCCATTTGAGACCCTGGCTAGTCATCCTTCATTTCTCACCTAGATCTTCATGTAATTCTTTTCCCTTCACTGCCATTGTCACAGATGGCTACTTTCCCTTTGCTTTTCAGCTCCCTTTTATGTCTTGACCTCTTCCACCACAGTGTAAGTTTCCTGGGGGAAGAAATTGTCTGTCTTTTTTTCTGTACATTGTTTTTTTTAACAAAATTTATTTTACTTTTAAATGTAATATAAATGCAAAATTAAAAATGTAAAACCAAGTTTCATCATTTACTTCCAAAACCTTGAGTTACAAATTCTCTTCCCTCTTTCCATCCCTTACTGATAGAGTAAATTACTTGGAGTATGTTAAAAATGTGTAGCCATGAAAAACATTACTACAGTAGTCTTGTTGTAAGAGTAAGCATACCCCAACACACACAAAGAAAGAGAAGACTCAAGAAAAATAAAGTCAGGGGGGGTAAAAAGTAAGCTTCATTCTGTATTGAGACACTATTAGCTCTGTCTTTGGGATGGGTAATGTTCCTGATCATAAGTCCATCAGAGAAATTGCTTCAATACTTTTTCCACAGTTACTATTGTTAGATGTATTTCCCTCCATCTTATTTCTCTACCCCATTTATTCTATTTTCTCTCCTTTCACCCAGTCCTTCCTCAAAACTATATTGCATCTGACAGCCATCACCCAAGATCTTCCCTCTCTTCTATTACCACCCCCTCCCCTCCCTTCTCCCCCTTTCTCCCATCCCTTTCCTATCCTATTTTCCTCTAGAGTAAGATGGATTTCTATACCCAATTGAG
The DNA here is from genome assembly GCF_037893015.1 of Macrotis lagotis. Classification (NCBI taxonomy): domain Eukaryota; kingdom Metazoa; phylum Chordata; class Mammalia; order Peramelemorphia; family Peramelidae; genus Macrotis; species Macrotis lagotis. The sequence continues at coordinate 125,083,228 of NC_133665.1, forward strand.
TGAGTGTGTTATACTCTCTCTGGGCCACTTCCAATGAAAGTAAGCCTCACTCACTCCTCCTGCAAAAACTTTTTCTTGTCTCTTTTACAAGAAATAACTTACTCCATTCAAACTCTCCTTTCCCTTTCTCCTTGTATATTACTTTCTCCCCTATTAATGCCTTCTTTTTAATATATTATACCTTACAATTCAACTCCTTTCTGTGCTTTGTCTATATATAATCCTTCTGATTGCCATAATAAATGAGAAGATTTATATGAGTTATCAGTATCATCTTCCCATGCAGGAATACTAGTTCAATATCATTAAGTCCTTCATAGTTCCCATCCACTCTCTCTATGCTTCACCTGAATCCTGTATTTGAACATCAAACTTTCTGTTCTGATAGGATCATTTCATCAGAAACATTTGAAAGTTCCTTATTTCATTGAATATCCATCTTTTCCCTTGAAAGAATATGTTCATTTTTTTGGGTAGTTGATTCTTTCTTCTGATATTTTGCCTTCCAGAATATCATATTCTAAGCCCTTATTGTAGAAGTTTATAGTCCTTCTGTTATCCTGACTGTAACTCCATGATATTTGAATTGTTTCTTTCTGAATAGTAGTATTATTTTCTCTTTGACTTGGAAGTACTGAAATTTGAATTTAATGTTCCTGGCATTTTTCATTTTTGGATCTCTTTTGAGGGGTGAATGATGGATTCTTTCAATTTCTACTTTTCTCTCTGTTTTTTTAGGATATCAGGGAAGTTTTCCTAGAGAATTTCTTGAAAAATGAAGTTGGGTCAATTTTGGTCAAGACTTTCTGGTAGCCCATATATTATATCTGACTATCTTCTCCCATTATTTACCCCTATCCTGTATCTTCTCCCTCCCCCTCCCTTTCCCCTGTCCTCTTTCTCCCATCCCCTTTCTCTCCTTTTTCCTTCTAGATGTTTATACCCTATTAAGTATATATGTTGTTCCCTCTCTGAGACATTTCCAATGAGAATGAACCTCCCTTATTCCCCCCCACCTTCCCCACCTTCCCCACCTTCCATACCATTGCAAAAGCTATTTCTTGACTCTTTTACATGAAATATATTAGTTTATTCTAGCTCTCCTTTCCTTTCCTTTCTCCCAGTACATTTCCCTTTCACCCATGGACTCCAATTTTAAAATATATTATACCATCAAATTTGGCTCCCTCCTGTGCTTTGTCTATAAAAGCTCCTTCTAATTTCTCTAATAAATGAATATTCATATGAATACTATCAGTATCATCTTCTCATGCAGTAATACACACAGTTCTTCATTGTTAAATCCCTCATAATTTACCCTTCTCATCTACCCTTTCTATGCTTCACCAAAGTTCTGTACTTGAAGATCAAACTTTCTGTTCATCTCTGGTCATTTCAACAGGAACATATGAAAGTCCATCTCCCCTAGAAGAATATGTTCAGTTTTGTTAGGTAGTTGATTCTCGGTTGCATTCCAAGCTCTTAATATTCCAAGCCCTATTAGCCCAGGAGGAATGGGAATTCAGGTGCTGATTGCAGTACCACAATATTTGAAATACTTTGTTCTGGATGCTTGTAGTATTTTCTCTTTGACTTGGGAGTTCTGGAACTTGTCTATAATATTTTGAGGAGTTATTTTTTTATTTCAATCTCTTTCAGTAGGAGATCTGTGGATTCTCTCAAATTTTATTTTGCCCTCTGCTTCAAAGATATATAGAAATTTTTTCAAAATGAAATCAAGACTTTTTTTCCTGATCATGACTTTCAGGAAAGACCATGATTTTAAATTGTCTTTTCTGGATCTGTTCTCTCAATCGGTTGTTTATTACAGTGAGACATTTTGCACTGTCTTCTAGTTTTTCATTCTTTTGATATTATTTTATTATGTCTTGCTTCTTCAAAGTCATTAGCTTCCTTTAACTCCATTCTTCATTTAAAGGATTTGTTTTCTTCAGAGAGCTTTCTTATCTCCTTTTCCAACAAGCCAATTCTGCTTTTAAGGTATTTTTTCTCCTGACAAACCTTTTGAACTGATTTTTCCAATTGACCTAAACTAGTTTTTATGTATGTTATTTTCTTCAGCATTTTTTTTGGATCTTCTTGACTAAGCTGTTGACTTGGTTTTCATGTTTTACTTGCATCTCCCTCATTTCTCTTCCCAATTTTTCCTCTACCTCCCTCACTTGATTTTCATTTTTTTTTGAGTTCTGAAATAGCCTGAGCCCAACTTCTATATCTTGGAGGATTTAGATGCAGAAGCTGGAACCTTCTTATCTTCTGATTGTGTGTTTTGGTCTTCCATGGGACCAAAGTAATTGTCTTTGTTCAAGTTCCATTTTTTTTCTGTTTACTCATTCCTCCAGCCTGTGCACTAGTTTGGGGGGCTTACCAAGCTTTGGGGAACCCCCTCAAGGACCTCAGTTTGTGAGGCTCTGACTGCTCTCCTGCCCATGCCATGGTCTGTGGATGGCAATGTTGGGCTCCCAAACTGTGACCAGGGTCTGAATCTAGACAAAGTATAACAATCCTGTCCCATGGCCAGAGGAGAGACCTCGAAAAGTCTCCCCTTACCCCCTTATTTTCTGTGAACTGAGCACTCTGGTCACAGCCGCCAGATGACTTGCTTCAGGGTAGCTCTGGGCACCTGCTTCAATTTCCTGAATTTGCAGCATTTAGGCTGCACTGAGGGCTGTTGTTAGGCTGATGGCTGGCTGCACTGAGGGCTGCGCTGAGAGCCATGCTGGCTCCCACTCACTCTGGCAGATTTTTTCCCCACTGATCTTTGAAGTTGTGCTTGGTATTCCCTGGGTTACCAGGTCAGGAAACTGCTTCTGCTGTGAGGAGCCAGTGCTCCCTGTGACCCAGGTTTCTAGGCACCCAGAAGACTGTTCCAGTAAGTCTGGAGTTCCTTAACTACAATGCAATAATCCTGGTTTTGTTGCCACCTCCTCCACCCCTGTGGAATAAAGTTTTCCCACAATTTTCCAGGCTACCATTGGTTTTTATTCAAACTCCAGAATTCTTTCTCTTGATACAGATAGTATCCTCCATTGCAGATATCCCAAAATTGTGCCTGATTGTTGCAGTGATGGAATGGGAAAGTTCATTTACGGTTGATCATCACCCCCATGTTGCTGCTAGGGTGTACAATGTTCTTCTGGTTCTGCTTATCTCACTCAGCATCAGTTCATGCAAATCCTTCCAGGCTTCCCTGAATTCCCATCCCTCCTGATTTCTAATAGAATAATAGTGTTCAATCATATAGATATACCACAGTTTATAAAGCCATTCCCCAATTGTTGGACATTCACTCAATTTCCAGTTCTTTGCCACCACAAATGGGGCTGCTATGAATATTATTTTATTATGTAATTTTGCTATCTCTTATACTTTATATTTTTTTTACTTAAGGATGTGATTTCTCTGTCATAACATTAAACTTAATTCAATGTATACCATGAAAACAATGTAAAGACTAAGAGACTGCCTTCTATGGAAGATGGGAGGAGGGAAGTGATATTAGGGGAAAAATTGTAAAATTCTAAATAAATAAATAAAATACCATGATTGGGGAACTAAAAGAGGGAGATAGTATGCTTGGGGAGGGTACAAATGTTCATGAACTTATTTGACTTTGATGCTTTGGCTCTTCGTGATGTTTTGGCTCATGAGGATTCTGTGTTCATGGAAGATACTTGAAAAGGGGATAAGGTATTAAAGTGACTATACTTTTATGTGATTCATGACTCTTGAAAAGTATATCTTTAATGAGACAGAAGAGGGGGAGGATGTTAATGACCATGAGGTTGTTGATTATCAATCAAACAAGCAATCACTGAACCCAATCACTATTATACTTTGATTGACAGTACTTTGGTTTTGGGGTTTTTTTAGAGGTTAAGTGACTTTACCAAGGCCATATTTGAACTCAGGCACTCCTGACTCCAAGGCAATTGCTCTATCCACTGTGCCACCTAGCCACCCCATGATTTGAAAGCAATAAAGTACTTTGAAAGCAATAAAAACATAAAAAGAAAGAGGTTAGGCATTACTAGATAAATAATACCAGGTGGAGAGGTACAAAAATATATAATAATAGAGGGAAATAAGGGAGGGCTGAATACTAAGTAAATCCTATTCAATAGATTCAATAGATTTCCTCCCAGATTGGGAATAATATACATTGCTAGTTGGGTTTTAAAAAATCTATCATACTCCTCAGGGAAGGGAAAAAAGGGAAGAAGGGATTGATAAATTGGAAAACAGAGGTATAAGAGAAAGTAAACTGGAAGCTAAAATTTAAATTAAAATTAAAAAATTTAAATTAAAATTAAAAAAATTAAAGGGGTGAGGAGGGAAAAGAGTCTAGGACAGACAAAAGCACAAATAGTGTATGGTAAAAAGGAGGGAAATAAAGAATAAGTAATCTTAACTGTAAATGTGAATGTGAAGAAATCTCCCATAAAAAGAAAGTTGATTGCAGAATTGAATTAAAAAACAGAATCCTATATTATGTTGTTTATAAGAAAACTATTAGTAGCAAACAGATAAACCCCAAGCATAAAAGGTAAAAGGCTGAGATAAATATACTATGCTTTAGCAGAAATTAAAAAAAAAATCAGGAGTAGCATTCCTTATCTCAGACAAAGCAAAATTAAAAGTAGATCTCATTAAAAAGAATAAGGAAGGAAACTCCAACTTTTTATGAGGCACCATGGGTAATGAAGTTATAACTTTATTAAACATATATGCACCTAGCACTCAAATTCTAAGAGGAAAAGCAAATGAATTACAAGGGTACCTGTACAGCCAGACTATTATAATGGGTGATCTCAACCTCCCTCTCTCAGAACTAGATAAATCTAAGCACAAAATAAGTGAGAATCAAGTGAAGTAGATGTGTAAAATCTTAGAAAACTTAGATTTTTAGACCATTGTAGAAAACTAAATGGGGAATAGAAAAGAATACACCTTTTTTTCTGCAGTAAATGACACTTATACTAATATTGACTAAGGACTAGGACATTAAAATCTTTGCAATCAAATGCAGAAAAGAATAAATGATAAATGCATCCTTTTCAGATCATGGTGCAATTAAAATTACAAGTAATAAATGGCCATGGAGTGATAAACCAAGAATTAATTGAAAAGTAAATAACACAGTTTCAAAGAATTGGTGGATTAAATAAATGTTCCCAAAATTAGAAGGAATGTAGAAAGCTGGTAAGCAATCTTCAAAACTAGGAGTTCTGATAAAGGTCTCATTTCTAAAATGGAGAACTGCATCAAATTTATAAGGTCAAAAGTAATTCTCTGATTGATTAATGGTCAAAGAATATAAGTAGACAGTTTTCAAATGAAGAAATTAAAGCTATATATTATCATATAAAATGCTCTAAATCATTATTAATTGGAGAAATGCAAATTAAAACAACAATGTGGTATCATCTCACACCTATCAGATTTGCCAAAATGAGAAAAAAGGAAAATGATCAATGTTGGAGAGGTTGTATGAGGATTGCAACATTGATGCATTACTGGTGGAATTGTGAATGGATCCAGCCATTCTGGAGAGCAAATGGAAATATGTCCAGAGAGCAATAAAACTGTTCATACCCTTTGACCCAGCAATTCCAATTCTAATCCTATATCCAGAATAAATTATAGAAAAAGGTAAAAGTCCTACATGTTCCAAAATATTTATAGCAGCTCTTTATGTAATGGTAAAGAAGTAGAAATCGAGAGGACGTCCCTTCAATTGGGGAATGGTTAAACAAGTTATGGTACATGAATACTATGGAATATTATTGTTCTATAAGAAACCATAAATGGTCGAACTCTAGCTCAGCATGGAATTACGGTATTTGATGCTGAGTGAAGGGAGTAGAACCAAGAGAACAAAGTACACATCAACAATAACATTGTGAGAGGAACAATCTTAATGGAGGCAGCTCCTCTCAGCAGTCCACTGAGCAAGAACAACGGTATTAGCCCAGCTATGGACTATTTTATCCCCATCCAGAGGAAGAAAAACAAAACAAAACTCACAAAAAAATCAAACCTTTAGAATCTGATGAAGACTGCTTTAAAATCCCTTAATTCTAATTCTTCATACTTAAATTACTAATCTGTAAACATATTTATCAAAATATGTATGTACAATGTTAACCTGAAAGTGGAAATGATCAATGTTGGAGAGACTGTGGGAGGATTGGAACATTAATGCACTGCAGATAGATTTCTGAACTGATCCAACCATTCTGGAGAGCAATATGAAACTATGCCCAAAGAGCAATAATACTGATCATACCCTTTGACCAAACATTTTCAATTCAGAAGAAATTTTTAAAAATGGAAAAGTACCTCATGTTCCAAAATATTCCCAGAAGTTCTTTTTTGAGGTGGCAAAGAATTGGAAATTGTGGGGATGCCCATTAATTGTGGAATGGTAGAATAAGCTATGATCTATGAATATTATGGAACACTATTGTTCTATAAGAAACCATAAATGGTTGTACTCCAGAGAAGAATGGAATGAATTCCAGGTTCTGAGAAAAGTGAGCATAACCAAGAGAACATTCTAGACTTTAACAACCACATTATGAGTTGATCAACCATGATAGATATGGTGGCTCTCAGCAGTTCAGAGAGCTAGGTCAACTGTATTAGACCAGCTATAGACAATGTTATCCCCATGTAGAAGAAGAAAATCAAAACAAAACAAAACAAAATAACATTTCAGAATCTGATGAAAACTATTCACTTTTTTTTAAAAAAGTTTCTTTTATGTATTTCTTTCCCTTAATCCTAATACCTCATGTTGAAAATGACTAATCTGTAAACATGTTTACCACAATTGTGTATGTACAATATTCCCCTGACAGTTCACCACTGAGGGGAGAGTTTGGGAAGGGAGGGTAGAAGGAAATTTTTTTAGCTTAAAAATAAGCATACGTGACACTAAGCAAAAGGAGTAGAACCAAGAGAATAATGTATACATCAACAACAACATTGTGAGATGAACAACCTTTATGAAAGCAACTCCCTCTCAGCAGTCCATTGAGCTAGAACAACAGTATTAAACTGGCCATGGACTATATATTATGCCCATCTAGAGGAAATAAAAACAAAAACAAAACACACATTAAAAAAACAACCCTTCTGAATCTGATCAACACTTCATAAAAAATTATCTCTTATGTATCTTTTCCCCCTTAATCCTAATTCCTCATGCTGAAAATTGCTAATCTATAAACATGTTTATCAAAATATGTATGTACAATGATAACCTGACTGTTCACCAATGAGGGGGAGGGGGTGTGAAGGGGAAGGTGGAAGGAAATATTGTAACTCAAAAATATACATATGCATTATAATAAAAAAATTAAATTATGCATATTTATATGGATAATGTTGAAAAAATTTCATAATATGTATTTGGAAAAACAAAATATCAATAAAAATACTATCTAATATCTTTTGACCATTTATCTATTGGAGAAAACATTGTAGCTTTATAAATATATGTCAGGTCCTCTATATATTGAGAAATAATGACTTTCAGAGAAACATGTAAAAATTGTTTCCCATTGTTCTGGTTTTCTTTTAACCATGGTTTGCATTGGTTTTGATGGTGCTAAAACTTTTAAATTTAATTTAACCAATATTAACCATATTAGATATTGTAATGGTCTCTATTGTAATTGTCAAAAATTCTTTTCTTATCCATAGATTTGACAGATACACTATTCCATGATGATTCCCTCATTTGCATATGGAATCACCCTTTATATCATACTCATATACCTTATATTTGTATTACAGTGTAAGACAGACTATGTCAAGTGTTTCACACTGTTTTTTAGTTTTTCCAGGACTTTTGGTGTTGAATAGGGATTTCTTATCTCAAAAGTTTGGTACTTTGGGTTACCAAACACTAGATTTGTTCCCTTTTTAAATTCTGTAATTGTGTTCTTTCTCTATTCCATTCCAATGATATAATCCTCTATTTCTTGGTCAGTACTAGATAGTTTTTGGGGGATTATAATTTTATTTCATATCTTTAGATCTGAATTCAGCTAGGCTAGCTTCTTTTCAATTTTTCTTTTGATTCCTTTGATATTCTCTTTTTTTGTTTTTTGGGGTTTTTTTTGCAAGGCCAATGGGGTTAAGTGACTTGCCCAAGGTCACACAGTTGGGTAATTATTAAGTGTCTAAGGTTGCATTTGAACTGAAATCTTTCTGACTCCAGGGCCAGTGCTCTATCTACTGCACCACCTAGATGTCCCTATTCCTTTGATATTCTTGGATTTTTGTTCTTCCAAATTGATAGATTTTGATAGACATGTTTACAGATTAGTATTTGTGCCTTTGCAAATATCACTACAACAGGTCAACAAATTATCTCCAGAAGATAATTGTTTTGTAGTTTGACTAGTATAGCATTGAATAATAAATATATTAAGCTAGATAGAATTTTGTTTTTCATTATATGGTATAAGCCTAAACTTAATTTTCCAAATGTTTAGATCTGACTTTATTTGTGTGATAAATGTTTTGTAATTGTTTGCATTTTGTTTTAGTGTGGATAGATTCCAAAATATTTTATATTATGGATAGTTATTTTAAATGGAGCTTCTGTCTCTTGTTACAAACTTTTGTTGATAACAGTTTATAAAAATGCTTCTGATTTAAATGAGTTTATTTTACATCCTATAACTTCACTAAAGGTTTTAATTATTTCAATTATTTTTTTGATTCTATAGGATTCTCTAAGTATATTATCTTATCATCTGCAAAGGGTGATAGTTTGTTTCCTCATTGCCTATTCCAATTCCTTCAAATGCTTTTTCTTCTCTTAATTCTATACCTAGGATTTTTAATACAATGTTAAATAATAGTCCTGATTATAGACATTGTTGCTTTAACCTTGATCTTATTGTGAAAGCTTTAAAACTTTTCCTCATTTCAGAATGTGCTTGCTATTTGTTTTAGAGATACTGCTTATTGTTATAAAGAAAGCTCCATTCTTTCTTATGCTCTCTAGAGTTTTTATTTGGAATGGATGTTGTATTTTTGTGGAAATCTCTTACTTCATCTACTGAGATAATCTAATGATTTCTGTTGTTTTGGTTACTTATATGGTCAAAATTTGTAATAGTTTTCCTATTTTGGAATCAGACCTACATATTGTCATATAAGGCCATGTATACTTGAACCTACCACATTAAAATCATGAATCCATTCACATAAATCCATAAACCAAAACTGTTCAGTTTAATCAATTGCATTAACTTATTCATTTATAAATTAAGACTTCAACAATGTGTCTTTTATGATCACCATTGAATACTGCTGTGCTTTAAGAAATGATGAACTGAATGATCTTAGGGAAAACATGGATACATGTTTCTAAAGAAGAGTAAAATAGCAAGAAATGAAACTTGTATGTAGTAACAGCTACAATGTTATTTTTAAGAACATCTTTGAATGATTAATTCATTTTCAGTTTTATAGTCAAATTAACTACAAAGAACTTATGTAGGAATACAATGCCTGTAACCCAAGATGTACTGATGAATAGAAATATATATATATACATATACATATATGTGCATATATAAAATGATTTTACATATTTGTATGTATACAGTCATATATAAATGCATATTTGTGTCTAATAACAGGTATATTTAGGTTGGGGAGTGATAAGAAAATAGTAAAGGAAAAGTTATATGATTACTTTTAAAATATATATATATATATATGCATATATACTTATTTGTTCATTTAAAAGGAATAAAAAGTTATACATAATAGAATAGCAGTTTCACATAAAATCATTTTTCTTATATTTTTCTCTCCTGAAAATTCTTGTTTCATTGAAGCCCGAATGAAATAAAACAAATGAAACAAAATAAAACAAAAAATCAAATATAATTTATGCAATATTATACATCACTGATTAATATCTGATAATGGTTCATTTTCGGGTGAGCTCTAATTTAGAGTAAGATTTAAGGAAATAAATCATAATTTAGTTTTGTTTGCTTTCTGCTTTAAAATTTTTTTAAATTTTCTTTTGTTATGATAGATATCAAAAAGATCCACAATAGCTTATCATGTTAACACCATAGATTTAGAATTTGAAGGGATCTAAGAGGCATATAATTAAGTATATATGAGGAAGGTGAGGCCAAAGGGAATTAAATGACTTCTCCAAAATCAAAAAAGACAGAGGCAAAATTTGAACCATGGTCCCTCTGACTTCAGAGTCAATATTCATTACATTCCAGGAAACCAAACTTACTACCTTGAAGTTCCTATCTTTAAAACAATAATCCAGTGAACAATTATATGAAACTTATTTGAATTAAAGCCCTCATTTACCTTCTTGTTGTTGTAACTATTATTGTTGTTGATGAGTCATTTTAGTCATGTCTGACTATTTGTGACCCCATGTTGGGTTTTCTTGGTTTGGTTTATCATTTCCTTCTCTAACTCATTTTATAGATGAGGAAATTGGGGCATAAAAGGCTAAGTGAATTGCCTAGGGGCACACAGCTCCTAAATGTCTGAGACCAGATTTGAACTCAGGTTTTCCTGACCAGATTTTCCTGACTCCAGGTTTGAAGTTCTATCCAATATACCAACCAGCTGCCCCTCATTTGCCTCCATATATCATCTAATTAATAACTTCTGCTTTATCCCTTTTTACAAGATGGAACTGTTTTCTTTTATCTATAACTTTTTCTTGCCCAATGTCTTGTACAAAGCCTCAATAGTTTAGAGAGCTCATCCCTACTTACATTGCACATAGGCAGACCAGGACATTATTTCCATGTTTCTGTGACTTCAGCATTTACTCTCTCTGCAACCTTGGGCAAGTCATTTGGTGTCTCTTAGCTTTCTTATCTTGCAAATAGTAATCAACATGCATCACTTATTTATTATCCATGGTTGTAGGAAAGATCAGATGAGACCGTATATGAGAAAGTTCTTTTTAGTTACAAAGGTCCTTATAAAGGTTAAGTAGCATTAATAGGACTGAGAAATTATATAATCACTGTACTGATGGTTCTGTAGGAATAAGAACATGGGATAAAATGAAATGTGTTTAATTACAAGGAGAGGGAAGGTATTGTTTTGTTTTGTTTTTCTTTCTTATAATGCCATTCGCCTAATGGATTGCAAAGAACAATGACAATTGATTCATATTACTATAGACATAGTAATTTCTAAATGTGTTTGTGCCTTTGAAAATATCACTAGAACAGGAGGTCAACAAATTATCTACATACAATGTCAAGAAATGAAGCAAATTGCTTTATAGTTGATGAATTTTGAATTAATGAAAGTATTCTGGAGACAGTATTGAAGAACCTACCACATTAAAATCATGAAGAATGAAAAGGCCAAGACAGCCAAAATAATAAATGTGTTAAATACATTAGTTTGAGAATATTTGTAAGATAATTACTTCTTAAGGTAATTAAAAAAGAATGAACCCTTAAGAAATATAAAATGCCATGTTTTTCTTTTCTATGTGAAAGGTTTTATTAGGCTTATTTCTCTGACCTTGAGATGGAAATGGGTATGAACAAAGTATGAAAATATCTAGCTTCATGAGTATCTAAATAATATAATTTTAGAGGTAGTTTCCACCTGAGTTATGTTTGCAGTGGAAGATACTATGATAAATATTTGTAGGGCAGCATGATGGAGTGGAAAACATTTGGATGTGAACTCCTACAGCCTGAATTTGAATCCTGGTTCCACTATTTGTTGTCCACATGATCTCTTTTGCATTCTCTTTTTCCTCTTCGGTGATTCAACTATGAAATAAGGAAGTCAACTCAATTACCTATAAAGTCCTTTTTAAATATAATTATATGATCTCACAATCCTATTTTTCTACTCTTCTCCTGGAAAGTTTCCATTTACTGAATGTGTGTATGTGCATGAGTGTGTGTGTTTGTGTTTGTGTGTTTGTGTGTGTGTGTGTGTGTGTGTGTGTGTGTGTGTGTGTGTGTAAGTGTGGCTTCAGAAAGGGTATCTGGAAAGAGAACAGATATTATTTGCCCAGACAGAACTCTTTTTCTTTGAAGTTAAATACATTTGGTATGTGTAATGGTAAAGTTGTGTCCAACTTTACATGATTCCAAGATTTTCTTACTAGACATGTTGAAGTGATTCATCAGAAGTTAAGGGGTATACACATAATATCTGTATGTATCTAAGGTTATATTTGAACTCATTTCTTCATGAATCTAGACACAAAACTCTATTCATTAAGCCATCTGGCTGCCTCAGATGAGAGAAAGCAAATTGTAAAATATATAATTTGAAATTGAAAGTTCAAGATCCGGGAAAGAAAAGTTATGAATCATTGAACCATCAGAAAATATGGATTAAAAGAACCTAGAAAACATCATGCAGGAAATTATAAGGGAAAACTGTCCCAATCTACTAGAACAAGATAACAATATAACCATTGAAAGACTCCAGAGAACCACTCCTGAAAGAGACCCCAGGATAAAAACTCCAAGTGCTATAATAGACAAATTCCAGAATGCTCAAATAAAGGAAAGAATATTGCAAGCAGCAAATAGAAAACAATTAAAATACAAAGGAAACACAATAAGACTTACAGACCCTATCAGCTTCAATATTGAAGGATCAGAAGACCTGGAATGACATATGTTGGGGAGCAAAGGACCTGGGATTACAACCCAGAATATAATAACCTGCAAAATTCAGCATATACTTTCAGGGAAAAGATGGATGGAGTTTTAACTTTAAATTTAAATGTATCATTATCCTTTGACCCATTTTAAGCTCACTGTGCTTAGAACCTTGACTAATGAGGGTGCCATAAACTGGGAGGACTTGAGCCAGTGTTTCTGTAATGTACAATCATTTGTAAGGCTCTCAATTGAGAACTCCATAGTCTCCCAGTCCTTAGAGATCTTTCAGATTCTTGCAGTTAATTGGATCAGTTTGACTTAGCAAGTGCTTCACTTAACAATTGGTTAAGGACTCGGGGGGGTGGCAAAGTAAGATTCAGAGTAGGCCTTGCTTCACTTAATAAGGTGTTAAATACTCTGGTTGGGTAGGGAGAAAGGTAGAGTGTGAAAGAAAATAGACCTTGCTTCACTTAATAAGGGGTTAAATGCCCTGACTTTGAGTGGAGGAAGGGGAAGAGGGGTAAACTGTGAGAAAAAAAATTGGCCTAGGGAGAGAAGCACAAATAGTTCAAGAAATGATATGTCTTTGGATGGTACTTTGGCTCATGAGTATGATGGTGTGTACTTGAAAGATATTTGTAAAGGGGATAAGGTAAAACATGGCTAAAAGTATAATTTGATGCAATTTGAGTCAATTTTGTTTATAAAGCAATCAAGAAAACAATCTGTGATGATACCTTGATAACAGTATGAACTTAACAAGCAATCAAATAATCAAACTGTGATTGATGAGATCTGATTAATAGTATTAGAAGGATAAATAATCAAAGGGAATAGGCACAAATATTTATAATTTTAGAGGGAAAGAAGGAAGAATGGGAATGTTGAGTAAATTTTATTCAATAGATTTAGCCCAAAGTGGAAATAAGATATATTCCTTCTTGGCTTTAAAAATAAAACTTAATCTACAAGGATGGGGGGAACTGGGAAAGGGAAAGATAAGGGAAGAAAGAACTGATAAAAGGGAAGGGAAAGTATAATTGAAAATAAACTGCAAGTTAAATTTTTAAAAGAAAAGTCAAAGGAGAAAGTTAATAAAATTTTGCTGAGGAGGAATAAGAGAAAAGTAAAGAGAAAAATATAAATGGAGAAAGATAGCTTGGAGGGAAATACAGAATTAGTCATCTGAATTGTAAATGTGACTGGGATGAACTGTCCCATAAAATGGAAGTGGATAGCAGAATGGATTAAAAACCAGAATCCTACAATATGTTGTTTACAGAGAGATACACACAGGTTAAAGGTAAAAGGTTGGAACAAAATATATTATGCCACAGCTGTAGTAAAAAAATCTGAGGTAGCAATCCTAACATCAGACAAAGTAAAGACAAAAGTCAATCTCATTAAAAGGGATAAGGAAGTAAACTACATCTTCTTAAAAATTACCATTGGTAATGAAGCTATATCACTATTAAACATTTATGCACCTAGTGGCATAGTATCAAAATTCCTAGAGGAATAACTGAGTAAATTACAAGGAGACATAGACAGCATGATTTTAATAACAGGAGACCTCAATCTTCCTCTCTCAGAAACAGATAAATCTATAACAAAATAAACAAGAAGGAAGTTAAGAAGATGAATAAAATCTTTGAAAACTTAGATATGATAGGCCTCTGGTGAAAACTTAATGAGGATAGAAAAGAATATACTTTTTTGTCAGCATGCATGGCTCCTACACCAAAATCAACAATGTACTAGGGTACAAAAACCTTAAAATCAAATGAAAAGGGGTGGCTAGGTGGCACAGTGGATAAAGCATCAGCCTTGGAGTCAGGAGTACCTGGGTTCAAATCCGGGCTCAGACACTTAATAATTACCTAGCTGTGTGGCCTTGGGCAAGCCACTTAACCCCATTTGCCTTGCAAAATCCTAAAAAAAAAATCAAATGAATAAAGGCAGAAATTATAAATATAAACTTCTCAGACCAAGGTGCAATAAAGATTCCATGTTACAAAGGGTCAGGGGAAGATTGAATAAAGAACTAATTGGAAATTAAATTACTTTATCTTAAATAATGAGTGGATCAAACAGCAAATAATAGAAATAATTAATAATTATATCCAAGAAAATGATAATAATGAGACTTTATACCAAAATTTATTGGATGCAGCCAAAGAAGTTTTGAGGGGAACCATTATCTCTAAATGCATTTATAAAGATAATAGAAAAAGAGGATGTCAATAAACTGGGTATGCAACTAAAAAAAAGCTAGAAAAGGAATAAATTAAACATCCCCAATTAAATACCAAATTAGAAATTTTTTTTAAATCCTGGGAGAGATGTAAAAAATTGAAAGCAAGAAAACCATTGATCTCATCAATAAAACTTTTATGAAAAAGCCCATAAAATAGACAAACCTTTGCTTTACCAGATTAAAAAGAAAGAAAGAAGATAACCAAATTACCAGTATCAAAAATAAAAAAGGGGAACTATCCACCAATGAGAAAGAGCTACTTTGCCAAACTGTATGCCAATAAATTGGATAACGTGAGTGAAATGGATGAATATTTATAAAAATATAATTTGCCCAGATTAACAGAAGAAATCAATTACTTACATAACTTCATTTCCAAAAAAGAAATTGAAGAATCCATAAATAAACTCCCTAAGAAAAAGTCTCAGGGTCCAAATGGATTTACAAGTGAATTCAAGCAAACTTAAATTAATTCCTATTCTACATAAACTATTTTAAAAAATAGGACAGTAAGAAGTTCTGCCAAACTCCTTTTATGACACCAACTTGGTGCTGATAACTAAACCAGGAAGAACCAGAACAAAGAAAATTATAGACCAATCTCCCTAATAAATATTACTGCAAAAATCTTATATAAAATTTTAACAATGAGACTACAGCAAGTTGTTACTAGGATAATACAATGTGATCAGGAAGTTTTTAGATCAGGGAGACAGGGATTGTTCAAGATTAGGAAAACACTCTACATAATTAAACATATCAATAGCAAAATCAATAGAAATCATTTGATTCTGAAATAGCTCAGCAATAGATGCTGAAAAAGCCTTTGATGAAATTCAGCATCCATTCCTATTAAAAGCTAGAAAGTTTAGGAATAAATGGAGTTTAATAATAAATAATATCTATCTAAAACCACCAACTAATAATAAATGTAATGAGGATAAATTCAGAGCATTTCCAATAAAATCATGGGTGAAAAATGGATGCCCATTATCAAAATTACTATTCAATATAATATTATAAATATTAGCTATAGCAATAAGAGAAGGAAAAATTTGAAGGAATCATAACTTACAATGAGGAAGCAAAACTTTCACTCTTTGCAGATGATATAATGGTATATACATAGAGAACCCAAGAAAATCATCGAAAAACTTGAAACAATTAACAAATTCAACAAGGTAGCAGGATACAAAATAAACCCACATAAATCATCAGCATTTCTATATTTGAAAACAAAGCCCAAGAGCAAGAGATAGAAAAAGTAATTCTATTTAAAATATCTATAGACAACATTAAATACTTGGGAATCTATCTCCCAAGACAAACCCAGAATCTGTACGAACACAATTATAAAATATTTCTCACCCAAATAACGTTAAATCCAAACAATTGGAAAAATGTCAAATGTTCATGGTTAGGTCAAGCTAATATAGTAAAAATGAGAATTCTACCCAAATTAAATTACTTATTCAGGGCCATACCAATCAAAATACTGAATAACTATTTTATTAAGCTAAAAAAAATAGTAACAAAATTCATCTGGAGCAAATAAAGGGCAAGAATAGCAAGTGAACCAATGGAAAAAAATGTGATGGAAAGTGGCCTAACTTTACCACTAACTTTATCTAACTTTACTAACTTTATCAAATTATACTACAAAGTAGCAGTTGTCTAACCTGCCTGGTACTGGTTAAGAAATAGAATAATGGATCAGTGGATTAAGACAGGTTTTAATGAAATCACAATAAATTACTCCAACAACCTACTATTTGACAAACCCAGAGACATCAGCTTCTGGTACAAGAATTCACTATTTGATGAAAATTGTTGGGAAAACTGGAAAATAGTATGGCAAATACTAGGCATAGATCCACATCTCACAACCATGCCAAAATAAGGTCAAAATGGGTACAGGATTTAGACATAAAAGGGGACACTGAAGATTAAATAATAGATCAAGAAATATTCTATCAAATATATGGAAAGGGGTTAAATTTATGACCAAACAAGAATTAGAGAACATTATAAACCGCAAAATGAATGATTTTTACTATATTAAAATAAAGTTTTTGCACTAATAAAATCAATGTTTTAAAAATTAGAAATTAAGGAGAAAGCTGGGAAACAATCTTCACAATGAGTTCTGATAAAGGTCTCATTTCTACAATAAATAGTGAATTGCATCAAATTTATAAGGTCACAAGTCATTCCCCAATTCATAAATGGTCCAAGGATATGAACAGACTGCTTTCAAATTAAGAAATTAAAATGATATATAATCATATTTAAAAATGCTCCAAATAATTATTGATTAGAGAAATGCAAATTAAGATAAAAATGATGTATTATCTCGCACCTGTTAGATTGACCAAGATGAGAAAAAGTGAAAATGATCAATGTTGGAAAGGTTGTGGGAAGAGTGGAACATTAATGCATTGCTGGTAGATTTCTGAACTGATCCATCCATTCTGGAGAGCAATATGAAACTATGCAGAAAGAACAATAAAACTGTTCATACACTTTGACCCAGCAATTCAAATTATGGATCTATATCCAGAAGAAATTTTTAAAAAGGGAAAATTCCTATATATTCCAAAATACTCAGAGCATCCCTTTTTTGTATTGGCAAAGAATTGGAAATTGAGGGGATGGCCATCAATTTGGGAATAGTTAAATAAGTTATGGTACATGAATACTATGGAATACTGTTATTTTATAAGAAACCATAAACGGTCGAATTCTAGAGAAGCATGGACTGACTTACAGGATGTGATGCTGAGTGAAGGGAGTAGAACCAAGAGATCAATGCACATATGATCAACAACATCATGAGATGAACAAACTTGATGGAAGCAGCTCCTCTAGGCAGTTTAGAGAGCTAGGGCAACCGTATTAGACTGGCTATGGACTATGTTATTCCCATACAGAGGAAGAAAACCAAAACAAAACAAAACACATACAAACACACACACACACACACACACACAAATAATACTCCAGAATCTAATGAACACTTCATAAACATTATCTCTTCTGAATCTCTTTCCCTTAATCCTAATTCTATTGAAAATAATTAATAACAATCTTTTTAAAAGAAAATGTTTATAAAACTATGTATGAAAAATACTAAGCTAACTTCAGTTGAGGGGAAGAGGGATGGGAGGGGAGGGTGGAAGGAAATTTTGTAACTTGAAAATATATATGTGCAAATGGATGAAAATGAATAAACAAATTTAAAAAGAAATTGAAAGTTCAGAATATTTGAAATTGCATTGTCTTTTGTACTCTAATTTTTTCACACTAGATGTTAGGAATATTGTCAAAATTTCTGAGATTTGTTTTCTTTATCTTACAGAAGGATTAATAATAATTGCTTTAAATCTCTCAAATGGATGTTATGGGAAATAAATATGAAAATGGAGCATCAAGTGAAATCATTATCCTTTTTTAAATACAAAGTTAATCTATAGTATTTAACTTAGATAGATAGATAGATAGATAGATAGATAGATAGATAGATAGATGGATGGATGGATGGATAGATAGATAGATAGGTGTAGATATTTGTAACTTTCATCTGCAGTGCTGAGCTTAGTGCCTGGAAAGTTGGATGTGCTTAATGGATATTTATTGCATTGTATCAAATTGTTTTCTTTCTCTCCCTCTAAACTGTGTTCATCTTCCCTTTCCTTTTTTTCCTGTACATTCTGTGGAAGGAGCTTGAACAGCTATAGATGCTCTCATCCAGTTATAGAAATCAAGATGAAGGAGAAAACTGCTACTAATGCTGTGACAAGAGAGAATAGGGTATGAAGAGCAACAATTGATTAGGATAGATTTTTCTCATATTATATAGAATATAAATTATATATTTATCATATTATATAGAACTCAGTATTATCTATTCTATTTAAACCACTAATGCAAAAATTCTCTTCTACTACTGCTAAAAAATAAAGTGTCATTCTTTCCAAATTCTCTTCAGAGATTCTTGGTGTTTCTTTAAGTCATAGTCTCAAGATTATTTTATGGAAAAGGGATGAAAAACATATAACAATAAATTTTGAATACAGAATATAGAAAATAGATTCAAATTCTCACTCTATCAACCCCCTTTTGTTTTTGGGAAAAAAATAGCATTACCTATAGGCTTATGTTTCCTTAACCATCCAAATGGTTTGGATCTAATTATGGTATTCCTTTAAAATAGAATTTTGTTATTGTCCTTTTATTAAGAGACTAAAAACTAAGCTTTTAAATTTAATATATAAAAAGAATTCTATTCTTTTAGCAAACTCAATTTTTCTTTGCTATTATGTTTAGTTCAACATAGAACCCAGGTCTGTTACATTCCAGTCTAATAATTCTATTAAATCATGTTCATGTGTCCAGTTTCATAGTTTCAAGTGTTATATGATTTTATCTTGGTAATTATTTGCAAAATGACACCTAAAACATCTTTTGATTCTAAAATTCTATGATTCTCAATAACTTTCAAATCAATAACTTCAATTTACAATTCATTACTCAGTTCAGAAAATAGAAAACTATCCAGTTTGGCTGAATTATAAAACATGTGAATGGAAGAATTATAAATATGAAAAAGTAGATTGGAATTAGATTGGAAAAACTCCAAATTATCAGGATAAATTAAGATTTTCTCTATTAAGTGATGGAGATTCATTAAATGACCTTGGGTATGGGTCAGACAAAAAATCAAAATTGAACATTAAAAGTATTAACTTAGCAGTATGCAGGTTGAATTGAAATGGGGAATCATTAGAAGGAGTCTTCTTTAGGAGTTTATAAAATTCTGAAACAGCATATAGCAGTGGAAATAGAAAAGCTCAATGGATCAGAGTCAGAGGAGGTCATATAGCACATTGTCCAATGTCCATACTTTACAGTTAAGGAAACATAAGCCTATAGGTAATGCTATTTTTTTCCCAAAAACAAAAGGGGGTTGATAGAGTGAGAATTTGAATCTATTTTCTATATTCTGTATTCAAAATTTATTGTTATATGTTTTTCATCCCTTTTCCATAAAATAGTCATGAGACTATGACTTAAAGAAACACCAAGAATCTCTGAAGAGAATTTGGAAAGAATGACACTTTATTTTTTAGCAGGTATCCATTTCAGTACATCACATTGTTTATATAGAACTCAGCATTATCTATTCCATTTAAACCACTACTGCAAAAAATTCTCTTCTACTAGCTTTGTCACCATCCAAATGGTTTGGATCTAATTATGGTATTCCTTTAAGCTGGAGTGTAAGTCTCTGATTTTATACACATTCATGGCAGCTACCCTTGGTTCCAGAATCTAGCATCTAATAGGGTCATAATTAATGTTTCTTAACTTGAATTCTTATTAACTGAATACACCTGTACCATAAAATGCTAATTGAGACTGGTTTGAGGCATGATGATAGACTATATGGAAGATTACAGTTTCATTTGAGTTCATTTAGGATCTAGTTTATTCCCTTTTTTTTTCAAACAATCTAGCTACGACATATCTGCATTTTTTAGGTATTTGATTCCCAAACACAAAGTTGAGAACAGTTTAGTTGATTTTTGCAGGCTTTATTTCATACACTTTCAAAAACAAGGGAAAAGGTTCTGGCATCAAGCATAAAGCAGAATGTGTTCATCTCAGGCCACATTAGGAATTCTTTTCAGTATCTGTATGGGGTTCAGGTATCCCCAAGGGAAAATAGGCTTAATTATAATAGAGTAGAATTGGAAGCAGCAGGTAATTCTGGGAAGCAGAAAAGGATATATTATTATTACAATGGCAGATGAAATATTTGTTTTTACTTTTCGTTCGTGTGTTCGTGTGTGTGTGTGAAATGAGTAGAAGTTTCTACTTATAGCTTTGCTTCAAAAATATAGAAATAACAGCAAATACATTTTTAAATGTATTTTCTTTCAAAATTCTAATTATTTTATTTTCTCAAGCATATGAATTAAATAAGTTGAATAAGTTTAAATTATAGTAATTGGCACAATTTCTGAGATTATCAATTTAAGCCTGTTATGAAAATATTCCCAAGTTCTATTTTTCTAAGTATATATTATCTAGAAATGAAAAATTGCTAATTTGAATATTGATTTCAAGAGATTTGAATGGTGAAAAGAAAGCATAAAGCAGTCAGTCATGATTTAGATTTTTTCATTTTTTAACTGAGCAGAGAGTATAGCAATTGTGAAAACTATAACAATTTATATTTATATTTTATATTATAATAAGTAAGGTATTTTATGATATCCCAAAGAGAAAAGGAGAAACATCCTTCAAAAATTTTACATATTAAATAAGAAAAAAATATCAGAAGTAATTTGATGATGAATCAGAAAGATATACTAAATCAGAAAGAGCATTACCTTGTAGTTCTGATCCCAGATAAAAGGCATTTACATTTGGAACAACTAGACAGTGATTCAGGTAATAAGAATGGATTCAATGCTTAATTTGTTCCAAGAAAGGTAATAGTAGTCCTTGTCCTCAAGTAACTCATATTTTAATGGAGAGATTGCTTGTAAATAAATAAGCAAATGCTAAAGAGAAATAGGCATCATGTACTATAGTTTCAGAGAGAAATCACTAGCAGTGGGGCCAAGGAGGGTAATCTGGATTTCTTCATGTTTCTCATCACCTCATCACCCCTATATTCAATCTGTTGTCAAGGCCTGTTTTTTTTAAATTTTGCAGCATGTCTCCAATATGCATTCTCTGACAATATTCTGTCGCAGGCCCTTAGCAATTCATGCCTTGATTATTGCAATAGCCTGCCCATGGATTTTTCTGCCTCAGTTCTCTTCTTTTCATTCATCCTTCATTCAGAAATCAAAATGATTTTCCTAAAGCACAAGTTCAATCATGTAATCCACCCTCCCTTGCTCCATAATATCTATTGCCCCTAAGATAAATTATAAAATGCTTTGTCTGGCATTCAAAGCTCTTCATAACCTTGGACCCTCCAAACTTTACAGTCTTTTTACATCTTACTCATTAAAAAGTACTTTTTTTGGTTCAATGACAATGGCTATTTTGTTTTTTTTTGGTTTGTTTGTTTGTTTTAGGTTTTTGCAAGGCAAATGGGGTTAAGTGGCTTGCCCAAGGCCACACAGCTAGGTAATTATTAAGTGTCTGAGACCAGATTTGAACCCAGGTACTCCTGACTCCAAGGCTGGTGCTTTATCCACTATGCCACCTAGCAGCCCTGACAATGGCTATTTCAAGAACAGAATTCTCCATTTCTTGTCAACAAGTATTTTTTTCTTTCTGTCCTCCATGCTTTGAATATTCTCCCCCTTGACTTTAACTGCTGATCACCTGTCTCTCTTTAAATATCAACTAAAAATCCCACTTTTTAGGGGAAGACTAACTCCTGTGCTCATTGAGGTCATGGAAAACTTTTTGCCTCTTAATCTATCTCCAGCACTTAGAAAATTGCTTGGCAAATAATGGGCAACTAAATATTTAGTGACTGATTGATGAAAGTATAGGTCAGGACTAACATTAGAGATAAATCGATATTTTATTCCAAAAGATATTTTCACTACTTCAAGAAATGTCATTAGGATAAAATAATAGTAATGGCAATAATCTATTAGCATTAGAGAATGATTTGAGAGGATGTATTGGGATAATCAAGGAGGGGGAATTAAATCAATTTCATTTGAAAAACATTTATTAAGCAGCTTCTATGCATTCAGCACTATGCTAAACACTAGGGAAACAAACAAGGGGGGGGGAGCAACCCCTGCCCTCAGAAAGCTGACAATCTAATGGGGGAAGCCAAAACACAAAACGAAAATCACTGGAAGGGGAGGGGGGAGACACTAGGTGAAATCTTTTCCCATGAAATTCAGATCGAGTGGAGTTGCAGGTAAAAAGTGGAACACAGTTCTCTAAGATTTCTAAAGTATAATGCAGGGCCATGCATATCATCTAGGAAACTATATGATACAGTGAAAAGAGTGCTAGACCTGGAGTGAGGAGGACCTGATTTCAAATCCATTCTCAGAAACTTCCTAGCTGTCTGACCCTGAATAAGTCACTTAAGTTCTGTCTCAGTTTTCTCATATCTAAAATTCAACTGAGAATAGCAGGTACTGTCCACATTTGTTGTGAGAATGAAGTTTAATAATGATCATAAAACATTTCACAAACCTTAAAGGACTGCATAAATGCTAGTTTTGTTTTTGGTGAACTTTATTCTCTAACTTGATTCTAGTACCTTGCTTAAAATACCAAGGAGCAGTTTCTCTCTAATGAATGAAGAAGTGAAGGAAAACATGAAAGAAAACAGGCAGCAGTCAGGTTGGAAGATGAAGTTTAAGATTATTCTGGCAGCAATCATCCAATCAACAAAAAAATATCTGCTATGTTCCAAGAACTCTCATATACATTTGGTATACAATGGCAAAAAATCACACACATATATAAATGATTTTTCTACATATATGTATAGATTTATATATTTATTATGCATATGCATATATACATAATCATATGTGTAAGCAAGTGTGTCTATAGAAATTCTACCACTGATAGACACAAAAGAAAAAAGATTCATGCAGTAAGATATAATAATATAAGCTTTGAAGAAATACATCCATTCTGATAGCTGAGGTGAGAAGGGATTACTTTATAGGCATTGAATGTATGATCTCTACCTTTTCTCTGAAATATTTGAAATAATGTCTTCCTTCTTCTATTGCTTAATTGACTCACTATCATACTTATTACAGAGAATTTCTAAACTTTTCCAACATTATTTAAATTTCTCATAGCTTCTCTTCCCACTGCCTCAGCTTATCATATATTTCACTAGAAAAAATGAGCTCCCTATTCTCCCCTCTTTCTTTTCTTTTTTTTTCTTTTTTAAGTTTTTGCAAGGCAAATGGGGTTAAGTGACTTGCCCAAGGCCACAGGGCTATGTAATTATTAAGTGTCTGAGGTCAGATTTGAACCCAGGTACTCCTGACTCCAAGGCCGGTGCTCTATCCACTGCTCCACCTAGTCACCCCACCCCTTTCTTTTCTCACCTTACTCAAATAAATTCTCCCTAAAGATTTTTTTAACTCTTTTCTTATATACCTGCTTATCTATTTCATTCCTAAGGCAAACACTTTTACATAAACAAGGAATTCTCTCCTATTTTTTCAAATAAATCAACACTGCTATCATATTCATTATCTCATTTATCCTCATTCTCTCTTTGTCTACTGGCCTTATGGCTACCACCTTTGAACTTTGTTCTTGTCTCCCTTATCCTCAAAAACACCTCCTTTGACTTATCTTAGCTAAATATCCCATAATTCTCTTCCTGTTTTGTGGATAAATTCCTTGAGTTCTTCAAAAAAGTGACTCCATGTCCTTACTTCTCATTTTCAATTCTCTATAGTCGGACTTCTGATTTCACCTTTCAACCAAAAAAACTTTCTTCAAAGATATCAGTTACCTGTTATTTGCTGTATCTTATTCATTTTCTCAGTTCTTGTCATCTCTATAGTCATTGAGATTGTTAATAATCCAGTTCTCCCTGATATTCTTTCTAGGTTTCATTGATACTATTCTAGTCTCATTCTCCTATTTTAGCACTCCATATTATTCTCCTTCAATGATGAATCATTATGAAGGTAAAAAGTGTTTTTTTTTTCTTGAGCTATCTTCTCTTTTTCTTTCATTTTATTTAAAATACCATTTCTATCAGACATGGTGGATTTAACCATCATCTCCATGTTAATGATGACCAGATCTCCTTATCCTGCCCTAATCTCTCTTCTTATCTCTAGAATAGCATCTCCACTTGTATTTCTAACTTTTCTGATTTTGATGAGAGAACCTTAATTCTTCAAGTCACTCAAGATCCCAACTAGCTCTCATCCATCATTTATTTGGTCTATTTTGAATATATGGATATCAGTGGAATCTTTGGATTAATGAGCATGAATATTTAAGTCATCACAAGAAATACTTAAATTCTTAAAAAGAAGACCTAGGATTAGACAAATTAGCTCTAAGAAGTAGGAAATCATATATTTTTCTCCATGTGCCCTTAAGGAATTTTTGTCCTATTAATTCAGAAAATTGGGTCATGGTGACCAATAGACTTACTTTAATACAGAATCATTTTGAAAATGCCTTGTTTTAAGGATTTAGATATGAAATATTTTTGAAAACAGTATACCTTTCTGGACTTCTCATTAAATCTCTTCAAACATATTGAGTTACAGACAAATTGACCAATTTACTATTTCACAAATACAAACTGTCATCTCCTGATACATTGCCTTTTATATGAAGTGTCCACTCGCACAAAGCAACTCTTTTCTCCCCAATTCTTCAATTAATCCCTCTCTTCCTTTAACATCTAATGTATATGTCATCTGTTGCTGGAATCTATTTATGATTCCCTTATGTATTATGACTATTTCCCATTTCAAATGAGTTTATATATGTTTATCTGTGAATATGTTGCTCCTTCAGTAGAATACTGTCTCCTTGAGGACAGAGATAGCCATTTACTTTGATTTTGTATCCTTAGTACCTAATACAGTTTCTTATAATTGCTACCTGCTTAAGGGATGATTTAAAAAAATGAAATGAATGAAAATCTAAATTTTTAATAGGTCTACATGGAAGACCAGTGGGATAAGTGAAAATGCCATATAATGATATCTTTTCTATATCTTAGAAGGCCAGACGTCCAACTGAAGACCACTCTTATTCCTCTGTTTTCTTCTTAGTAGGAGATACCTTGTTTTCCAGAGCCAAAGTTCAGTAAGCACACTGCACCCTGAGCTGGCTTGCACTCATTCTTTAGCTGAACTGAGCTGCAGTGAAATCACAGAATTGATTCAAGTGAGTTTCAGATGATCCTTGGACTCAAAAACACACCTTATAGGAATCATGTTCAGGTTACAAAACTGCTATGCATGACAGTGCCATTAGGTAAACTTGCTTCATTGTTGGCTCTTAGTCCTCAGCGCTGTGGTCACACCTCACTGTTTGATTTTTTTGGTCTAGCCAAAACTAAATGTATCAAGATTTGACCATGCTGCCTTTGATCTCATTGATCTTTGAGGACATCAAGGCACATATGTCTACTTTTTCTCCTCTAATGGACTAAAAGTTTTTCTTTTTGTTTATAACCTATGTGAGCTCTATGATTTTCTTTCCTTTTTTTCCAGACTTGACAGTTGATATAAAACTTCTGTTAAAACCGCTGTGGTCAGACTTGAAAACTAATGTAATAACCACTGTAGCACTTTAATTTTTATTTTCAGAGTCTGACATCCCTTTGAAAAAATATGCAAACCATATTTGTCAATAGAGTTCTTAGGACACATTAAGTGCTTTATAAGCAACCGTTTTTAAGAAAAATATTCATTAATGATATATTGAGGTTTCTTTAAAGTTGTACCACAGAAAAGATGCTTTGGGGGGAAAATTTGGAATTGGTGATAAGGTTTCCTTTTTTTTCCAGGAATGTATAAGACCTTCTTAGGGGAGTGCTTGAGAAGAAATCTTTTTAAGTAAACACATCTGTTTCTGAAAAGCATAATTTAACAAGAAGATTTAAAATTCAAGATATTTCCTAGCAAACAACTCATGCTGTGATTTAGGTCTGCATGAAGTTGTGAGCATATAATAAATTCTTATTCTGATGATTTGATTTAGAGATAGACTTAGTCACTGAGCTAAAATCTGA
Source organism: Macrotis lagotis (assembly GCF_037893015.1). NCBI lineage: Eukaryota > Metazoa > Chordata > Mammalia > Peramelemorphia > Peramelidae > Macrotis > Macrotis lagotis. The sequence continues at coordinate 125,109,905 of NC_133665.1, forward strand.
TGATTTATTTAAAATATTTGAATAAATTAATGGATATCTGTTTTGAAAACCCTAGTTTTATCCTTGGAAAATGATGATTTGTACTGTTATGTTAGTTCAAGGAGATTGATGACTGATGTTTTAGATTTCTGTTACATTATTTGAAATTAATGTTGGCAGAATGATGAGTTTCTAGAGATTATAAAAGTCAGGACATCATCCAGGAGGGAAATGTTGAGGTGAAGTCTTTGGATCATATTCATTGTTCCAAGTCTCCTTGACAGTTACCTTTGCCATATCCCTTTGCAACTCTATTTTATATGTTGCCTCCCCACAACAGAATATAAGCTCCTTGAGGTCAAGGATGGTCTTTTAGTTTTTAATTGGTGTTCCCACTGGTTAGAACAGTGCTTGTAACAAAGAAACACTTAATAAGTGACTATTGATTTTGCTGGATCTGAGAAATAAATTAATTTTTATTTTTCAAATTCCTAGTGTTATTTTCCTTCGGTTATTTGCCATCAGACAATTACATATTTTAAAATGAGAAATTTCCAAGGTCCTCTATAAATTTTCATGAAATTTTTAAGATATAAGGAGACATTCTATTTTCTAGAGCTAAAGCCTAGTAAGCAAGTTATGCCATGAATAGATCCTGAACTTTTGGACAGGAAACTGAATACAAAGAACAAACTTTTTGCCCACCATTTGGCAAAATCATATGACTCTTGTTGTGCTTTGATGAGTGTAATGGTTATACTATTTAGATTTGTTGGAACTCCCTATTTCCCAGGAGATTCTGACCTAAGAGCTGGAGCTACACCTGATACTCTGTAGCATAAAGTTGTCAACCATGCCTCCAGACATTACACATTTCCCATACTTGTGACTGTTAAGTGAACTGAACCAGTTGTTGCAGTCACAAAGCTCAATAATCCTGAAGATTTGAGACAATCACAATGCTTAATTTTTCTAACAACACTGGAATTGTTCCCATAGGACTGAAGAACACCTGTTTTGTCCCCAAAATGCCTGCACATGTGGAACTGTGATGAGAACTGTTTACCTGAGATTTAAGAATGACTGTTTTACCTTTTTTGTGATTTTCATGGTTAAAAAATCCTACACCTGCACCACATGTAAAAAATCCCCTTTCTAGGAGGACTTCTGTTTGCAAACCTGTTTTTTCTGCTTTTTTTTTAAATTCCTGATTCTCCTGTCTCTAGCCTACCTTGTTTGACTCTGTTCACTCATAGGTTACAGGTCAGTTTTAGTCAAGTTGACAAAATATATTGATTCAAAACAAAGAATAAAATTAGGAGATGTCCATATATTCCATTTACTGTCTACATACTTAGCTAAAATGATAAATAATAAGTCTTAGGTTTTGCAACTGTACAGATACAAATATAAAGAAGAATAATGCCTTTTAGGAGCTAACAATATAGTGGAAGTATAAAATGGTACATGACAATACTCATTAAGATATGTTAAGTAGAAAGAATAGTGAATGGATAAGAGACAGTTTGGAAAGATGACTAGTAATATGGCTGGAGAGAAGGTCTTTTTAGGAGGAGGAAGTAGAGGTGGAGGAGGAAGAGGACTAGAGATAGAATAAGGCTGACTGAACACTTAGAACTAAATTCTATGTGGGAGTTATGTATCAGTCTTAAAAGAGGAGGGATATGACTTTTTTTAAGTTTTGGGTTTGTTTTTTTTTTGCACAACTAGGTAATTATTAAGTGTCTGAGGCTGGATTTGAATTCAGGTCCTCCTAACTCCAGGGCTGGTGCTCTAACCACTGCACCTCCTAGCTGCCTCCAGGGAGATGACTATAAATGCATTTATATTATAAGGAGTTATTTTGAACCATAGATGATATGACTTAATAAATCATCCATGTTATATATCTTGGATGCCCGATCTTTGATGGAGAAACTTACTGAATTGTTTCTTTAGTTACTTCTCTTTTTAAAATTCCAATTAAACTATATTAATTTGCATAAGATTAAAAGATAATTATGCAAGTAAAGACTTAGCACAATGCTTGACACAAAGTAGGTTCTCAAAAACTGTTTATTGATTGATTAACTATTATATTCCCTTTTAGAATAATGCTTGAGGGCAGCTAGGTGGTGCAGTGGATAGAGCACCAGCCCTGGACTCAGGAGTAACTGGGTTCAAATCGGGACTCAGACACTTAATAATTACCTAGCTGTGTGGCCTTGGGCAAGGCACTTAACCCCATTGCCTTGCAAAAACCTAAAAGAAAATCTAGAATAATGCTTGAAATGGATATCTTAGTTATGTTTTGTGTAGGTGATGTCTTGTTAGACCTCATTTTTGTGAACTCTTCTATTTTATAGAGGAATTCAATTCATTTGTAGCTAGTTATATTGTTATTTTCTTATATTATCCTCTTGTATTTTATATACATATATATTTATCAGTGAAGAGTATATTCTACTTTTAATTTTTATAATTATAACATTATTATTTTTAACAATTTTCTTTAAATTATTTACACATTACTAAATATTCTTAAGAGTAAACATAATACCCCTCCCCAAAAAAATATATGACTTCATGAGAAATAAAGTGAAAGAAAGAGGAAAAAAAAATAATGTGTTTAAATCTGTGTTCTGATACCATCAACTCTGCCTTGGGTGGATCACATTCTTTATCATAAGTCCATCATAGAAGTTACTTCCATATTTTTCCACAGTTGCTGTTGCTGATTGTAATTCCCTCCATCCATTCCTCCCCAGTATCATCTATTATGCTTTCTCTCCTCTTTCATTCTGCCCCTCTTCAAAATGTTCTGTGGGGCAGTCGAGTAGTGCAACAGATAGACTCTGGGGAAAAGAGGCCCCAAGCCTACATCCCACCCCAGAGACCCAACATCCACCTGGCCCAGTAGTCCTGGGCCACCCAATTCCACTACCTTTAAAAGAAAAAAGAAAATGTGTTATATCTGACTATCATCTCCTAGGATGTACCCTCTCCTCTATCACCCATATCACCCCTCCCCTCCCCATCCCCCTTCTTTCCCTTTACTTCTAGATGTCTATACCTTATTGAGTGTGTATACTGTTTCCTCTCTGAGCCATTTCGAATGAGAATGAAAACTGTCTCATCCTCCCCCCACATTCCCCCTTTCCATACCGTTGCAAAAGCTACTTGAAATATCTTAGCCTATTCTAGCTCTCCTTTCTCTTCCTCCTAGTACATTTCCCTTTGATCCATTGATTCCATTTTTACAATATATTATATCTTCAAATTCAGCTCTCTCCTGTGCCTCATCTATAAAAGCTCCATCTACCTGCTCTATTAAATGAGGTCCATATGAGAATTTTCAGTATCATCTTCCCATCATCATTAAATCCCTCATAATTAGCCCTTCCTGTCCACCCTCTCTATGATTCACCAGAGTCTTATACTTGAAGATCAAACTTACTGTTCAGCTCTAGCCATTGCAACAGGAACATTTGAAATCCCCTGTCGTCATTGAAAGTCCATCTTTTCCACTGGAAGAGGATGTTCAATTTTTCTGAGTAATTGACTCTCAGTTGCATTCCAGGCTATTCTGCCTTCTGGAATATTATATTTCAAGCCCTGCAAGTTCTTAATATAGGTACTGCTAAGTCCTGCATAATCTGACTGTAGCTCCACAATATTTGTTTCTTTCTGGCTGCTTGTAATGTTTTCTCTTTGACTTGGGAATTCTGGAATCTGGCTATGATATTCCTGGGGAGTTGGGGTTTGTTTTTTTTTGGTTCTCTTTCCAAAGGAGATTGGTATATTCTCTCAATTTCTATTTTACCTTCTACTTCTGGGACATCAGGGTAATTTTCCTGTAGAAATTCTTTAAAATTTAGGTCAAGGCTCTTTTCCTGATCAGGACTTTCAGGTAGCCCAATAACATTTTTTTTTAGGTTTTTGCTAGGCAATGGGGTTGAGTGGCTTGCCCAAGGCCACACAGCTAGGTAATTAAGTGTCTGAGGCCAGATTTGAACTCAGATACTCCTGACTCCCGGAATGGTGCTCTATCCACTGCACCACCTAGCCATCCCCAAGCCCAATAACTTTTAAATTATCTTTCCTGCATCTGTTTCCAGATCAGTTGTTTTTCAATGAGACGTTTCACATTTTCTTCTAGTTTTTCATTCTTTTGACTTTGAATTGTGGTGTCTTGATTTCTTCCAAAGTCATCAGCTTCCTTTAGCTCCATTCTACATCTGAAGGATTTATTTTCCTCAGAGAGCTTTCTTATCTCTTTTTCCATCTGGCCAATTCTGCTTTTAAAAGCATTCTTCTCCTCAAGAACTTTTTGACCTGTTTTAACAATTTGACTTAAACTGGCTTTTAATATGTTGTTTTCTTTAGCATTTTTTGCATCTCCTTGATAAAGCTGCTGTCTTCATTTTCATGTTTTTCCCACATCTCTCTCATTTCTTTTCCCAATTTTTCTTCTATCTCCCTTACTTGATTATTCAAAATCTTTTTTGAGGTCTGTCATAGTCTGAGCCCAACTTCTATATTTCTTGAAATCTTTAGATGCAGAAACTTGGACTTTCACATCTTCAGAGTATGTGTTTTAGTCTTCCATGGAACCAAAGCAATTGTTGATGTTAAGGTTCCTTTTTTTTCTGTTTTTCATTTCTGCAACTTGTGCCTGGTTTGGGGGTGATTTCTGAGCTTTTGAGTATTATTGAGATACCCCCACAAAGACCTCAGTATGTGAGGCTCTGACTGCTCTCCTCATCTATTGAATGGCCACAGGCTCTCTCCTCTGGAGCCCCAGACTGCAAACAGTTTCTGAATGTGGTCAAAGGCTCAGAGTTCTGTCCCAGGGACAGAGGACAGACCTCAGTAGTCTCCCTCCATTCCCTTACCTTCTATGGGCTGAACACTCAGGGAGCAGCTGCAAGACAGCTCCTGCTGGGTGGCTCCACAGGTCTGCTTCTGTTTCCCAGGATGTGGGTTGCACTGAGTGCCTGGGCCATGCTGAGGAGGGCCACGCTGACCTGGGCTTCATACTTCCTCTGGCAGAGGTCTCACTGCTGACCCTCCAAGTTGTACATGGTAATCCCTGGGGTGGCAGGTCAGGAAACTGCTTCTGCTGCCAGTTGCCCTGGGGTTGTTCCTGTGAAGCTGAAATTCCTTTACTCTTGCACACTGCTGCCCCCCAACCCCATGGAACAGAGTCTTCCCACTATTTTCCAGGTTACCTTGAGTTGGAAAATAGTCTTACTGGATCTTTCTGTGGGTTCTGTCTCCTGAAATTTTAGTTAGAGCCATAATTTTAAGGCTTTTGAAATATTTTAGAGAGAGCACCTAAGAGAGGCAGTTCTCCTGCCTCCATCTTGGGTTCACCTCCTTGTACAAGTCTAATTACAGTATTCTTTACAAGGACTTGACATAGTGGATTAGGTTCTGGGAAGATTCATCTTCAAGTTTGGTCATAGACACTTTCTAATTATGTGATTCTGAGAAAGTCATCTTTTTCTGCTTATCTGAGGTCATCATCTGTGAAAAGAACTGTAACCAGCACGCACTGATATTATGTTAATAAAATTTCACATGGTTCCGGCCAAGATGGCGGAGAGAAGACAGCCACAGTTCTAAAGTCTCCTGATCTCTTCCTCATATATCACATGAAACAAACCTCTTAAAAGAAATCCGACCCACAAAACCCAGAAAGAAAAGCCAGGAGAAAGAACATCTATCTCAGGATTTGTCTCCCACAGAAGCTTTGGCTGAGTAGGGGCGGGTAAGTCTGGGCTCAGAGGGAGGATCAGCCCCGGATCAGCCAGATTAACAGCTGAATAAGAACCGGGAGTCTGAGGGCTCGAGAGCCGGACCTGCTGGATCAGCGGTGGGGTTGGACGAAAGGGGCTTGGATCCAGGGGCAAGCGGAGGCACTGGTGTTCGTGCTGTCCCCCTGGAGCTTGGGGACCAGGCAGGGGGTAGAGTTCTGGTGCAGGAGAGCTGCAGACACCATCCCTGGGCTCCTCGGGTCTGAGAAACTCTGAGTCCACACCTCCATTGCACTGAGGCCTCTTCCCAAGCAAACAAATGCAAACTACTTCTGCCTCACGCCCAGGTGTGTAAGCAAAAGAACCAACCCAGCTGAGGAATGACCTCAGGCCAGGGTAAAGCCCACCATTGATTGAAGGCAAAAGAATTCAATAGCTCCAACTCTTCCCCTCAAGCAAAGGGAGAAGGCCTCGCAACCAAGGTCACAGACACACCAGAGAAAGCAACAAGCACCTCCTACTGGCCAGTCAGAGAAACTGCACTCAGTGAGTAAAGCCCAAGTGAACCAGCCCCCCCCCCCAACTCAAGGACTTAGCAAAATGAAGAAGGGTCAGCAGAAAGGTGGATCCATAGAAAAATTCCTGGAAGGGAAAGAACCCAACTCAGAGAGACCTGGAACCTCTGAGGAGAATACAATCTGGTCTCCAGCACAGAAAGACTTCCTTGAAGAAATAAGGAAGGAGCTTAAAAATTTGGGAGAGACAATTAATACCTTGCAACAAGAAAACAAAACCTTAGAAAGTACAATTGGCCAAACACAAAAGGAGAATAAATCTCTCAGATCATCAATTGGACAATTACAAAATGAGAATAAATCTCTCAGATCCTCAAATGAGCAAATGCAAAAAGAAATTAATTCTCTCAAAACCTCAATTGGTCAAATGGAAAGCTCTTTCAAAAGTTGAATTGACCAATTGGAAAAAGAGTTGCAAAAGGTTAATGAAGAAAACTCCCCCCCCCAAAAAAAGAATGGAATCTACAGAAACTAATGGCTCCATGAGACAGCAAGAGCCAATTAAACAAAATCAAAAAATAGAAAAAATAGAAGCAAATGTAAAATACCTCATCAACAAAACCACTGACCTTGAGAATAGATCAAGGAGGGGCAACCTGAAAATTATAGGACTTCCTGAAAACATTGAAGAGAAAAAAAGCCTGGACTTAATATTACAGGATCTAGTGATGGAAAACTGCCCTAATATCATGGAATTGGAGGGCAAAGTAGTTATTGAAAGAATACATTGATCCCCACCAGAAAAAGATCCTAAAATGAAAACACCAAGGAATGTTGTGGCCAAACTGCAGAACTATCAGATAAAAGGAAAAAATCCTGCAAGCAGCCAGAAAGAAACAATTTAAATATCAAGGAGCCACAGTAAGGATCATGCAGGACCTGGCTGCATCAACTTTAAGGGATCGAAGGGCCTGGAACGAGATATTTCGAAGAGCACAGGAGCTTGGAGTGCAGCCAAGAATCTACTTTCCTGCAAAGCTGAGCCTTCTCTTCCAGGGAAAAAGATGGACATTTAATGAAATGGAAGAATTCCAAAAATTTCTGCTGAAAAGACCAGAGCTAAACAGAAAATTTGGACATCAAACAGAAGGTTCAAGAGACACATAAAAAGGTAAAAGAAAAGGGGGTGTGGTAAAAGGGAAAAAAAAGAATCCAGGAAGTTGAAACTGGCTATATTCCAGCATGGGGGGAAAACAAAGATTCTCATAAATCTTGAGAAATGTAACTCTAACAGAGAGAATACACCTAGCCGGAAATGATGGATATTCAGGACCTATCCATGAGACTGCTATCTAATGGGATGCAACTGGCTTTAACCCCACTGGGGAGAAAGACTCTAATAACTCTCAGAAATTTTGACTCTATTCAATAGAATATACTGAACTAGAAGGGACAAACACTCAGAATTTTCTATGACTTAGATAGATAGAATGATCTAAAAAAAACAACACCTCCCTAAAAAGTGGGACAGGAAAGAGACAGGAGGAGGGAGGGGATTGAATGGGGCAAATCTCATTACACTAAGAGGTACAAAAAAATCTATGGTAATAGAGGGGAAGAAGGGAGCAGAGGAGAAACACCTGAATCTTCTTCTCATCAGACTTGGCTTAAAGTCAACCTACACATACTCAGTTAACTTATAAAGCATCTAACCTTTCAAGTATTAAAAGGGGAAAAGGGGAGGGGGATGGAGAAAGGGAAGGGGAGTGGGGGAAATAAGGGGAAATAACAAAAGGAAGGGAAGGGAAAAGGGAAAAAGGGAAAGGTGAAAGAAAGGGGAGGGTGTGATATAGGAGGGCAAACACACTGAAGGGGGTGGTATTCAGAAAAAAAATACTGTGGAATATGGATAAAAGGGGGGAAAGGAGGAAAAATACAAACAGAGGGAAGATAGCACAGAGGGCAAGAAAGTATTAGTAATCATAACCTTGAATGTGAATGGGATGGACTCTCCCTTAAAATGTAAGCAAATAGCAGCGTGGATTAAAAACCAGAATCCTACACTATGCTGCTTACAAGAAACTCATTTGAAACAGAGAGATACATATAGAGTAAAGGTAAAAGGTTGGAGCAAAATATATTTTGCTTCAGCTGAAGTAAAAAAAGCAGGGGTAGCAATCCTTATCTCAGACAAAGCAGCAGCAAAAATAGATAGTGTTAAAAGAGATAAGGAAGGAAACTTTATTCTCCTAAAAGGTACCATAGACAATAAAGTCATTTCAATATTGAATATATATGCACCGAGTGGGACAGCATCCAAATTCTGAGGAGAAGCTGAAAGAACTACAGGAAGACATAGACAGCAAAACTCTACTAGTGGGAGACCTCAACCTCCCTCAATCAGATCTAGATAAATTGAATAATAAAATAAACAAGAAATACATTAGGGAGGTAAATAGATTGTTAGAAAAATTAGATATGGTAGACTTATAGAGGAAACTGAATGGGGATAGAAAGGAATATACCTTTTTCTCGGCAGTACATGGAACTTATACAAAAATTGACCAGGTACTAGGACATAAAAACCTAATGATCAACTGCAGAAAGGCAGAAATAGTGAATACATCTTGCTCAGATCACAATGCAATAAAAGTCATATGCAATACTGGGCCAAGGGGATATAGACCCAGAACAAATTGGAAACTGAATAACTTCATTTTAAAAAATGAGTAGACCAAAAAACAAATTATAGAAAGAATTAACCATTTTATCCTAGATAATGATAATAATGAAACAACATACCAAAACCTATGGGATTCATTCAAAGCAACTCTCAGGGGATATATTACAGTTCTAAATGCTTATATGAATAAATTGGAGAAAGAAGAAATCAATGAACTAAACATGCAACTAAAAAAAATTAGAGAAAGAACAAATCAAAAATCCCCAATCAAATACCAAATTAGAAATTCTAAAAATTAAAGGAGAAATTAATAAAATCGAAAGCAAAACACTATTGAATTAATAAATAAAACCAAAAGTTGGTATTATGAAAAAAACAATAAAATGGATAAACCTCTGGTCAATTTGATTAAAAAAAAAGAAGAAAACCAAATTGCTAGTATTATAAATGAAAAAGGTGAACTCACCACCAATGAGGAGGAAATGAAAGTAATAATTTGAAATTATTTTGCCTAACTATATGCCAATAAATTTGATAATCTAAGTGAAATGGATGAATATTTACAAAAATATAAGTTGCCCAGTTTAAATGAAGAAGAGATTAAAAACCTAAACAACCCTATCTCAGAAAAAGAAATTCAACAAGCCATTAGTGAACTCCCTAAAAATATCTCCAGGGCCTGATGGATTCACAAGTGAATTCTACCAAACATTTAAGGAACAATTGGTTCCAATCCTATATAAACTCTTTGGAAAAATAGGGAAAGATGGAACTCTGCCTAACTCTTTTTATGAAACCAATATGGTACTGTTACCTAAACCAGGAAGAGTTAAAAAAGAGAAAGAAAATTTTAGACCTATTTCCCTGATGTATATAGATACAAAAATCCTAAATAAAATCTTGGCAAAACCACTACAACAAGTCATCACTGGGATAATACGTTATGTTCAAGTAGGATTTGTTCCAGGAATGCAGGGTTGGTTCAATATTAGGAAAACTGTTAGTATACTCAATTATATCAACAACAAACCTATCAGAAATCATATGATCGTATCAATAGATGCTGAAAATCTTTTGACAAAATACAGCATCCATTCCTATTAAAAACACTAGAGAGTGTAGGAATAAATGGACTGTTCCTTAAAATAATTAGCAGTATCTATCTAAAACCATCAACAAGCATTATATTCAATGGGAAGTAGCTAGAGGCATTCCCAATAAGATGGGGGTGAAACAAGGGTGCCCATTATCACCATTACTATTCAATATTGTATTAGAAATGTTAGCATCAGCAATTAGAGAAGAAAAAGAAATTGAAGGAATTAGAATCGGGAAGGAAGAGACAAAACTCCCACTCTTTGCAGATGACATGATGGTCTACCTAGAGAATCCCAAGAAATCATCCAAAAAACTACTGGAAACAATTAGCAATTTTAGCAAAGTTGCAAGTTGTAAAATAAACCCTCATAAATCCTCAACTTTTCTATATATGTCTAGCAAGATACAGCAGGAAGAGCTAGAAAAAGAAATCCCATTCAAAGTACCCTCAGACAATATAAAATACCTGGGAGTCTATTTGCCAAGACAGACTCAGAATCTTTTTGAAAACAATTATAAATCACTCCTCACGCAAATTAAATCAGATTTAAATAACTGGGCAAATATCAACTGCTCATGGATAGGTAGAGCTAATATAATAAAAATGACAATTCTACCAAAACTAAACTATCTGTTTAGTGCCCTACCAATCAAAATTCCAAAAAATTACTTTTATGAGTTAGAAAACATTGTAAGTAAATTCATATGGAGAAATAAAAAGTCAAGAATTGCCAGGAGCTTAATGAAAAAAAGTGTAAACCCTACCCAATCTAAAATTATATTATAAAGCATCATTCATCAAAACTGTTTGGTATTGGCTAAGAAATAGAGTGGTGGACCAGTGGAATAGACTAGGTGTAAAAGCAGGAGATGATTATAGTAATCTGCTGTTTGATAAATCCAAAGAGTCCAGCCACCTCCCTCTTTGATAAAAATTGCTGAGATAATTGGAAGTTAGTTTGGAAGAAACTTAGATTAGACCAACACCTCACACCCTTTACCAAGATAAGATTCAAATGGTTACAGGACATAGACATAAAAAACAATACTACAAGCAAATTAGAATATCAAGGACTAGTCTACCTGTCAAATCTATGGAAAGGGGAACAGTTTATGACTAAGGAAGAGTTGGAGAACATCACCAAAAACCAATTAGATGATTTTAATGACATTAAATTAAAAAGCTTTTGCACCAATGTAACCAAGATCAAAAGAAATGTATTAAATTGGGAAACAATCTTTACAACTAATGATTCTGACAAAGGACTCATTTCTGAAACATACAGAGAACTATGTCATATTTTTAAAACAAAAAGCCATTCCCCAATTGACAAATGGTCAAAGGATATGCAAAGGCAATTTACAGATGAGGAGATCAAAGCAATCCATAGCTGTATGAAAAAATGCTCTAAATCATTAATTATTAGAGAGCAAATTAAATCTTCTCTGAGGTACCACCTCACACCTCTCAGATTGGCCAGTATGACCAGGAAGGATAATGATCATTGTTGGAAGGGATGTGGGAAATCTTGACACTATTACAATGTTGGTGGAGCTGTGAGCTCATCCAGACCCTTCTGGTGAGCTATTTGGAACTATGCCCAAAGGGCAACAAAAATGTGCATACCCTTTGACCCAGCAATACCACTACTGGATCTATACCCTGAAGAGATGAGGAAAAAGGGTAAAAACATTACTTGTACAAAAATATTTATAGCAGCCCTGTTTGTGGTGGCAAAGAATTGGAAATCCAGTAAATGTCCTTCAATTGGGGAATGGCTCAGCAAACTGTGGTATATGTATGTCATGGAACACTATTGTTGTATTAGAAACCAGGAGGGATGGGATTTCAGGGAAACCTGGAGGGATTTGCATGAACTGATGCTGAGTGACATGAGCAGAACCAGAAAAACACTGTACACCCTAATAGCAACATGGGAGTGATGTTCAACCTTGAAGGACTTGCTCATTCCATCAGTGCAACAATCAGGAACAGTTTTGGGGCTGTCTGCAAAGGAAAGTACCATCTGTATCCAGATAAGGAGCTGTGGAGTTTGAACAAAGTCCAAGCACTATTCTCTTTAATTTAGAAAAAAACAGATATCTTATTGTCTGATTTTGTTACCTCTTAGAATTCTCTTCTCTTTAAGGACATGATTTCTCTCTCATCACACCCAATTTGGATCAAGGTACAACATGGAAACAAAGTAAAGACTGACAGAGTGCTGTCTGTGGGGGGGGGGGGAGGGAGGGAAGCAAGATTGGGGGGAAAATTGTAAAACTCAAAGAATATCTTTAATAAAAGTAAATTTAGTAAATAAATAAATAGATAAATAGATAAATCTCATTACAAAAAAATAAAATTTCACATGGGGGGGTCACAAAAAAATGGCAACAACAATAATTCTTAAGCACATGCAAGAAAAAAACACACATATTTCCAAATTCTAACTTCTTTTATTTTTCTCTACTAGTTTTCTCAACAATTTTAAACTTTCCTTTCTATAAACTTCCTTAAATACAGTAGAAATGACAAGATGAGACTACCTGCTCTCCTTTTCTTTTTAATTCTTCTTATATATGATACCCATAACACAATAATTTTTCTCTTTCCTCCCTCCCTGGAAATTTATATCAATAAATAGACAGATATATCTATATCTCTCTATCTCTATATAAAGATATAGATTAGATATATATGTAAAGAGAGATACATTTTTATGGAAATGTCACTATCTATATTTATACTTAAAGAGATAGATATCAATGTCTGGACACATCTACATCTATACATATATGTATGTGAAAAATTATGTTCCCCAAAATACATTTAGGATTATTTTTTTAGTTTTTGCAAGGCACTGTGGTTAAGTGGCTTGCCCAAGGCCACACAACTAGGTAATTATTAAGTGTATGAGGCCATATTTGAACTCAGGTACTCCTGACTCCAGGACCAGTGCTCTATCTACTTTGCCACCTAGCTGCCCCATAGGATTTTTAAGCTCTCTTAATTAACACTATCTCATTCCTTTTTCCTCATATAAGTCTTTTACTGGATACTCTGATACTCCCTCGAATGGAAATTCAAAATTTATTATTCATATGTACTCTGTTAGAGTATATTGAGAATATAGTAGACAACTACTTTTCTGCTGCTTGGCTGCTTCATTTAACTTTGAAAATGAAACTGCATTTGATGATTCAATATTAGAGTTAAATTAGAATTTATGTTGCTGTAGTACCTTGTTGATTTGTTTATCAAGGTTTCTACTCTTGCCTGACCCTTTTTACCTCTAACACTTCGACTTCTGAATTAATTCACAAGCACTTTAGAGCACATTCAATTCCATGTAAAGAGAAACCTTGAGATATTTTTAAAATTTCATACATTATTCTATTTTTTGTTAGTAGATCTTTGAATGAAGCCCTCTTTCCCTTGATTTGTGTTATATCATAGCCAAAGATGTTGTGCTAGCTTATTTGCTTTTTCCTATCATTTTCCAACTTTGGTGAATATATATATATATATATATATATGATATAATTGATATTCATAATTGATGACTATGTTCATTATGATTTAATTCTAATTTAACTGACAATTTGATATCAATGCATCTTGATCGGTTGATTTTTCATTGATCCATTTTGTTACCTGGTGCAATTTGTCAATCTATACAACATTTCCTTTGATAATGCTAATTTTATGAAAAGTATCTCATAAGATTTTCTGAAAAGAAGTAAACTTTTTATTTTATACAAAAATATTCATAGACTAATGTCAAGAATTGTTTTATTTCTCTCCTTTAGTCTTGGAATATTATCATGCCATTTCCTTATTGAGCTTTGCTTTCAACCATTTTGTCTTTCAGGAGAAAAATTCCAATTACTATAATATAACATAATATATTATATTGTAACTATTATAATTTTAAATTATTTATGTTATACAAATTTAATTATCAAAATTTAAAATAATAAATCCTCATAGATCACTTAATTCTATTATTTTTTTAAACATTCTACATATTTCACTTTTACAGAAATATTTTTATTAAGATTATAGTCCTTTGAACAAAATATTTCCTTTCTTTTTGAATGTTCTTTATCCAATTTTACTTATATTGATAGTTTTTCTAGTCATATTGATGTAAATTCATTGTTGTTGCTTATTCAATTTTAATTCACAAATGTTATTCTTTGCTCTAAAAGTTGATGTTTTCTTGATTTCATAAGTTCCTTGATGGTTTCTTTTGCTTTTATTATCACTTCCCTTCCTCTTTTGAATTTAACTATATCTATCTCTTTTAAATGTTATTTAAATGTCCTTTATAATTGTAACATTGGGGTCAACACATTTTTCATCACTTTTCAAACATTCTCTGCTGTAGTCATTTCTAGGCTACTAGAAACTTAATGAGATTGACACATACATGCATATCTACATACATGACCCCTAATGAGAATAATCTGTACATATGAGGGCTTTTAAAATTATTTATTTATGTGTTTGTTTTTAACCATTTGTACATGTATATGTCCAAATCACAATATTTCCCCTCTCTTCCCAAACTTCTGCCATCTACAAGGAAGAGTCGGGTTAGCATTTTACATATATATTTTGTTAAACATATTTACAAATTAGTAATTTTTGGCATGAAGAAATAAGATTAAAGGAAAGAGATACATAAGTGATAAACTTTAGAAAAGGTTAATCAGATTTGGAAGGATTGCTTTTGTGTTTGTGTGTGTGTGTGTGTGTTTTGTTTTGTTTTGTTTTTCTTCATCTCGTTGGGGATAATATAGTCCATAACCAGTCAAATACAGTTGTCTTAGCTCTCTGGACTGTTGAGGGAAGTTGCTTCCATTAAGGTTGGTCATCCCATATTGTTGTTGATGTGTACTTTGTTCTTTTGGCCCTACTCTTTTTGCTCAGCATCAGATCCCACCAAGCCATTCCATGCTTCTATAGAATGCTAATAATCCATAGTATTCATGTTTACTTGATTAGCCATTCCCCAGATGGGCATCCCCAGAATTGCCAATTCTTTGCCACTACAAAAAGAGCTACTATGTTTTTTGGGAACATGTAAGATTTTCCCCATTTCTTACAATTTCTTCTGGATATAGTCCTAGAATTGGAATTACTGGGTCAAACACATGAACAGTTTTATTGCTCTATGGGCATAGTTCCATACTGCTCTGCAGAAAGTTTGAGTCCGTTCCCAACTACACCAGCAATGCATCGAGGTCCCAATCCTCCCACAATCTCTCCAACATTGATCATTTTCTCTTTTTCTCATCTGGGCTAATATAATAAGTGTGAGATGATACCTCATTGTTGTTTTTTATTTGCATTTCTCTAATCAATAGTGATTTGGAGCATTATTATATAAGATTTTACATATAACTTTAATTTATTCATTTGAAAGCTTTAATTTATTCATTTGCTCATTTATCAATTAGGGAATGACTTGTGTTCTTAAAAAAATGATATAATTCTCTATATATTTGTAAGTTAGGCCTTTGTCAGAACTCTTGCTTGTATAGTCAAAATCATTCATTTTGCAGTTAATAATGTATTCTAATTCTTGTTTGGTCATAAATTTATCCCTTTTGCATAGTTCAGATGCAAACAATATTTTTTGTTCTATCAAATTATTTATGGAATCATTCTTTATGTCTAAATCCTATATACATTTTGACTATATTTTGATATAGGGTATGAGATGTGGATCGATGTGTGTACACAGGCTATTCTAACAGCCATGACAGAAATCATTTTCAAGTAAACCGCTACCTGGACAATCTCAGGAGCTGGCTTGCCACCCTTAGAGATAAGGTGCGCTGGAGTCCTTGGGAGTTGGACATTCCGCCCCACAGACCAAGGGAACTAGACACAGCTGTATTTTATCTCCTCCTCCCTAATGTACCCCCTTATCCTGTAATGCAAGATGCTGAACATACCCCGCTTGTACCTCCCAATTACCTCATTATTCTTTGTTCTACCCCAAAAGACCTAACAGTATATATGTAATAGCTAAGCATTAATAAACTTGAGCTGGAGGCAGAAGGCAGCAGTGGCTTGACTCCTTCTTCTCAGCTACCCTCCGGGAGGGAGGTCACTGCTGTGGGCCCTAAGGTGAAGCAAGCCACAACAGATCAATGTCTAGTTTTTGCCATATTATTTTCCAGTTTTCCCAACAATTTTTGTCAAATACTTTCTTTTCCCAGAGGCTGATGTTTTTGGGTTTGTCAAATAGTAGATGGCTGTAGTCATTTCCTGCATTATCTTTTGAACCTATCCTAATTCACTGATCCATTATTCTTTATCTAATCCAGTACCAGATAGTTTTGATGACTTCTGCATTACGGTATAGTTTTAGATCTGGTAGAAATAGTCTGCCTTCCTTTATATATTTTTTTTTATCAGTTCCATTGCTATTCTTGCCCTTTTCTTGCTCCAGGTGAATTTTGTTGCTACTTTTTCTAGCTCAATAAAGTAGTTATTTGGTAGCAGATCAGTATGACACTGAATAACTGATTTAATTTGGTTAGAATTGTCATTTTTAATTATATTAGCTCAACATATCCATGAGAATTTTACATTTTTTCCATTATTTAGATCTTGCATTATTTTGATGAGGAGAGCTTTATAATGGTGTTCATATAGTTTCCGAGTTTATCTTGGGGGGTAGATTCCCAAGTATTTAATGTTGTCTACAGTTATTTTAAATCTAGTTTCTCTTTCTCTCTAGTTCTTGGGTTTTGTTGTTCATATATAGAAATGCTGATGATTTATGTAGGTTTATTTTATATCCTGCTACTTTGCTGAATTTCTTAATTGTTTCAAGGAGGAGTTTTAGATGATTTTCTTGGGTTCTCTAAGTACACCATCATGTCATCTGCAAAGAGTGAGTTTTCCTTCCTCATTGCCAATTCTGATTGCTTCAATTTTTTTTATCTTCTCTTATTGCTACTACTAGCATTTCTAATACTATATTGAATAGTAATGGTGCTAATAGGCATCCTTGTTTCACCCCTAAATTTATTGGAAATGCTCTGAGTTCATTCCCATTAAATATAATATTTTTGATTTTAGATAGATAGTATTTATTATCTTAAGGAAAACTCCATTTATTCCTAAACTTTCTAATGTTTTTAATAGGAATGTGTGTTGTAGTTTATCAAAGACTTTTTAAGCATCTATTGAGATAATCATATTATTTCTGTTGGTTTTGCTATTGATTTGTTCGATTATGTTGAATGTTTTCCTAATGTTGAACCATCCCTCTGCCTGGAATAAATCCAATGTGATCACATATATTATCCTTGTAATAACTTGTTGTAGTCTCATGGCTAAAATTTTATTTAAGATTTTTGCATCAATATTCACTAGGGAGTTTGGTCTCTACATTTCTTTGTCTGTTTTGATTCTTCCTAGTTTTGGTATCAGCACCATGTTGGTGTCATAAAAAGAGTTTGGCAGAACTCATTCCTCTCCTATTTTTAAAAATATTTTATGTGGAATAGAAATTAGTTGATCCTTAAATTTTTGGTAGAATTCACTTGTAAGTCCATCTGGACCTGGAGACTTTTTCTTAGGGAGTTTATTGATGTTTTCTTGAATTTCTTTTTTCTGAAATGGGATTATTTAGGTAATTTATTTCTTCTTTGGTTAATCTGAGCAGTTTGTACTTTTGTAAATATTCATCCATTTCACTCAAGTTGTCCAATCTATTTATTTATTTGTTTCTTTGTTTGTTTGTTTATTTTTGCCAGGCAGTGGGGTTAAGTGCCTTTACCAAGGCCACACAGCTAGGTAATTATTAAGTGCCTGAGGCCATATTTGAGCTCAGGTACTCCTGACTCCAGAGTCAGTGCTCTATCCACTGCAACACCTAGCCGCCCCAAATTGTCCAATTTATTAGTATACAGTTCAGCAATATACCTCCAGATTATGTCTTTGATTTCCTCCTCGTTGGCTGTCAGTTCATCCTTTTCACTTTTTGATACTGATAATTTGGTTATTTTCTTCCTTTTTTGTTAATTAGACTAACCAGAAGTTTGTCTATTTAATTACCTTTTTCATAAAGCCAACTCTCAGTTTTATTTATGAGATCAATGATTTTCTTGCTTTCAATTTCATTAATCCGTCCCTTGATTTTCAGAATTTCTAATTTGGTATTTAATTGGGAATGTTTTATTTGTTCTTTCTTCTAGCTTTTTAGTTGCATACCCAATTCATTGATCTATTTTATCTCTATTTTATTCATGTAGGCATTTAGAAATAAAATTTCCCCTCAAAACTGGCTTGACTGCATCCCATAATTTTTAGAATAATGTCTCATTATTATCATTTTCTTGGATATAATTATTGATTATTTCTGTTATTTGCTATTTGATCCACCCATTATTTAGAAAAAGTTTTTTTAATTTCCAATTGGTTCTTTGTTTATCTTTCCCTGACTCTTTATTGTATGTAATTTTTATTTCATCATGGTCTGAGAAGTGTGTATTTATTATTTCTGCCTTTCTGTGTTTGATTTTAAGGTTTTTTTTAACCCTAATATATGGTCAATTTTGGTGAAGGTGCGAAGGTACAATGTATTACTGAGAAAAGGGTATATTCTTTTCTATTACCATTAAGTTTTCTCCAGAGGTCTATCATATCTAAGTTTCCCAAGATTTGATTCAACTTCTTAATTTCCTTCTTGTTTATTTTGTTGTTATATATATCTAGTTCTGAGAGAGGGTGATTTGCCTTGCAATTCCTCTAGGAATCTGAATGCTATAACACTAGGTGCACACATGTTTAGCAATAACATAGCTTCATTTCAAATGGTGCCTTGTAAAAGATGTACCTTCCTTCCTTATCCCTTTTAATGAAATTGCCTTTTGCTTTTACTTTGCCTGAGATTAGGATTGCTATTCCAGATTTTTTTTTACTTCTGCTGAGGCATGATATATTTTGCTCCAAATTTTACCTTTACTCTTTTTGTATCTCTTTGCTTCAAATGTGTTTCTTGTAAACAACATATAGGATTCTGGCTTTTAATACATTCTTCTATCTTCTTCTGTTTTATGGGACAGATCATCCTATTCAAATTTACAGTTAAGATTAGTAAATCTGTTTCCTTCCATGCTATGTTAATTGATATTTATCTGTTTCATTTTCTCTTATTCATCCTCACCCAAATTTTAATACCTTCCCCCTTTGACTTTTCTTTTATTGTTTGACTTTTACAATTTTCCCCCCAATCTCACTTCCTTCCTGCCACTCCTCACAGAGTGCAGTCTAAGTCTTTACATTGTTTCCATGCTATACGTTGATCAAAATTGAATGTGTTGAGAGACAAATCATGTCCTTAAGAAATATATATATATATATATATATATATATATACATATATAAGAGATAGCAAAATTATATATAATAATATGTATTTTTTAATTTAAAATTAAAGATAATAAACTTTGGTCTTTGTTTATACTCCACAAATCTTTCCTTGGATATAGATGGTATTCTCCATCACAGAAATGCAAAAATTGTCCCTGATTGAGGCGCTGAAGTAAGGAGTATGTTCCCTAAGGCTCATCATCACTCACATAGCTGTTAGGGTATACAATGTTCTTCTGGTTCTGCTCATCTCGTTCATCATATGCTGTTGCAAATCCTTCCAGGTTTCTCTGAATTACTTTCCCTCTTGGTTACTAATCAAACAATAGTGTTCTGTAACATACATGTACCACAATTTGTTCAGCCATTCTGCAATTGATGGACATTCACCTTATTTCTAAATTTTTGCCACCACAAACAAGACTGCTATGAATATTTTTTTGTACAAGTAATGCTTTTACCATTTTTCATGCTCTCTTCAGGGTACAGGCACAGTCATAATATTGTTGGATCAAAGGGTATGCCCTTTGGGCATAATTCAAATTTGCTTTCCAGAAAGGCTGGATGAGCTCACAGCTCCACCAACAATGCATTAATGTTCCAGATTTCCCACATCCCTTCCAAAAATGATCATTGTCCTTTCTGGTTATATTGACCAATCTATGAAGTTTGAGGTGGTACCTCAGAGATGCTTTAATTTGCATTCCTCTAATAAATAATGATTTAGAGCAATTTTTCATATGACTATTCATTGCTTTGATTTCCTCATCTGTAAATTGTCTCTGGATATCCTTTGACCATTTGTCAATTGGGGAATGGGTTGCTTTTTATAAATTTGACTAAATTGTCTTTATATTTTAGAAATGAGTTATTTGTGAGAAATACTAGTTGTGAAAATTGTTTCCCATTTTACTACATTTCTTTTGATCTTGGTTACAGTGGTTTTGTTTATGGAAATTTATTTAATGTAATCAAAATTATCTAGTTTGTTTTTAATGATGTTCTCAATTCCTTCTTTGGTCATAAAGTGCTTCCCTTTCTATACTGACAGGTAAACTATTACTTGGTCTCCTTTTTTGCTTATGTTGTCTTTTAAGTCTATATCCTGTATCCATTTTCTGAGATGTTGGTCTATTCTAAGTTTCTGCCATCCTAACTTCCATTTTTAACAATAGTTTTATTGAAGAGAGTTTTTATCCCCAAAACTGGAATCTTTAGGTTTGTCAAACAGCAGATTACTATGATTATTTCCTGTTATCTCTTTTGCACCTAGCTGTTCCATTGTTCACCATTCTATTTCTTAGCCAATACCAGATGATTTTGTTGACTAATGCTTTACAATATAATTTTCAATCTGGTAGGTCTAAGCCACCTTCTTTTGTACTTTTTTCATTAAATCTCTGGAAATTCTTGACTTTTTATTTCTCCATATAAATTTACTTACATTTTTTTTCTAACTTATTAAAGTAATTTTTTGGTATTTTTATTGGTAGGGCACTAAATAGTTTATGTTAAGTAGAATTGTCATTTTTATTATAATATCTCAGCCTATCCATGAGTAGTTGATATTTTGTCCAGTTTTTAAAATCTGATTTTATTTGTGAGAGAAGAGTTTAGTAGCTGTTTTCATAGAGTTTCTGAGACCACCTTGGCAGGTAGACTCCCAAGTATTTTATATTATCTGAAGTTATTTTTTTAGAAAGATTTTATTCATTTTGAGTTTTATAATTTTCCCCCTAATCTTGCTTCCCTTCCCCCCACCCCCACTGAAAGGCAGTCTGCTAGTCTTTACATTGATTCCGTGGTATAGATTGATCTAAGTTGAATGTGATGAGAGAGAAACCATATCCTTAAGGAAGAAAAATAAAGTATAAGAGATGCAAAATTATATAGTAAGTGAAGTTATTTTGAATGGGGATTTCTCTTTCTAGCACTTGCTATTGTATATTGCTGGTAAAAAAAAAAAAATATATATATATATATATATAAATGCTGAAAATTTATGAGGGTTTAGTTTCTATCTTGCAACTTTCTTGAAGTTGCTAATTGTTTCTAGTAGTTTTTAAATTAATTCTTTAAGATTCTCTAGGTATACCATGTCATTTGCAAAGAGTGGGAGTTTTGTTTCTTCCTTCCTAATTCTAATTCCTTCAATTTCATTCTCTTCTCATTGTTAATGCTAACATTTCTAACACAATATTAAACAGTAGTGGCAATAACTCGTATCCTTGTTTCACCCTAAACTTATAGCAATTGCCTCTAGCTTCTCCACATTGCATGTAATGCTTGTAGATAGTTTCAGATATATACTGCTTATCATTCAAAGGAACAATCCATTTATTCCTATGTTCTCTAGTGCTTTTAGTAAGAATAGGTGCTCTATTTTGACAAAGGCTTTTCCAGCATCTATTAATATAATCATATGATTTTTCATAGATTTGTTATTCATATAGTTAATTAAAATAAGTTTTCCTAATATTGAACCAACTCTGCTAGCCAGGGATAAATCCTGCTTAATCACAGTGTAGCGTCCTAGTGATAACTTGCTGTTATTGCTTTGCTAAGTTTCTATTTAAGATTTTTGCATCTATATTCATTAGGGAGATAGGTCTATAATTTTCTTTCTCACTTTTGACTCTTCTTGTTTTAGGTATCCACACTATATTGGTGTCATAGAAAGAGTTAGGCAGAGTTCTGTCCTCACCTGTTTTGCCAAAGAGTTTATGTAGAATTGGAAGCAACTGGTCCTTCAATGTTTGACAGAATTCACTTGTGAATACTGGAGATTTTTTTCTTAAGGATTTCAATAATGGCCTGTTCAATTTCTTTTTCTGAGATAGGGTTATTTAAGTATTTAATCTCTTCTTCCTTTAACCTGGGCAACTTATATTTTTGTAAATATTCATCCATTTAATTTAGATTATCAAATTTAATAGCATACAGTTGGGCAAAATAATTCTGCATTGTTACTATAATTTCCTCCTCAGTGGTGGTGAGTTCAGCTTTTTCATTTTTGATACTGGTAATTTGAGTTTCTGCTTTCTTTTCTTAATCAAATTAATTCGAGTTTTATCAATTTTGCTGTTTTTTTTTCATAAAACCAACTTTTGGTTTATTTATTAATTCAATACTTTTCTTGCTTTTGATTTTATTAATTTCTCCTTTAATTTTTATCATTTCTAATATGGTATCTAATGGGGGGGTTAATTTGTTCTTTATCTAATTTATTAGTTGCACGTTTAATTCATTGATTTCCTCTTTCTCCAACTTGTTCCTGTAAGCATTTAAAGATATAATATATCCCTTGACAACTGCCTTGACTGAAACCCATAAGTTTTGGTTTGTAGTCTTGTTATTGTCATTACCTAGGGTTAAATCATTAATACTTTCTATAATTTGTTGTTTGATCCACTAATTCTTTAAAATGAGGTTAATTAGTTTCCAAATACTTTTAGGTCTACCTCTCCCTGGCTCTTTGATTTTTATTGCACAATAAGCTGGGAAGAATGTACTCAATATTTCTGCTTTTCTACAATTTGATTATTAGGTTTTTATGCCCTAGTGCATGGTCAATTTTTGTGTGCTATGTACTGCAGGGGGGGAAAGTATGTTCCTTTCTATCCCCATTCAATTTTTCCTCAAAGGTCTATTGTGCCTAGCAATCTATTTACCTTTTTAAGTTCCTTCCTATACATTTTATGGTTAGATTTATCTAAATCTAAGAGCTGGAGGTTGATGTCTCCCATCAGTAGAGTTTTGCTTTCTATATCAGTAACTCATTCAACTTCTCTAAAAATTCAGATGGTATACCACTTGGTGCATACATATTTAGTATTGAAATTGCTTCATTATCTATGATGCCTTTTAAGAAGATAGTTTACTTTATCTCTTTTAATAACTTATTTTTTTGAAGCTGCTTTGTCTGAGATAAGGATTGTTATCCCTGCTTTTTTCTCTTCAGCTGAAGCAAAATATATTTTGTTCCAGCCTTTTACCTTTAATCTGTAAGTAGCTCTCTGCTTTAAATGAGTTTCTTGTAAACAGCATATAGTAGGATTCTGGTTTTTAATCAGTCTGCTATTCACTTACATTTTATGGGAGAGTTCATCCTATTCACATTATAAACTATAATTGCTACTCTTTATTGCCCTCTATGCTATCTCTCTTGAACAATGGGAGCTGTGCCCTGAGGGGAAGTACTTAATCTCCCTCTCAGCTGAGGGAGCTCTGCTGCCCACACCTGAGCCTGGGGTGGTATTTGGGGGATTGTTATGTGTTTCTCTTGTGAAGAGGGCTCAGTTCTTGGCCTTGAGCCAAGTGGACTGATGTCTAACAACACTCTATAATTCTCTGTGCCAGAACTCCCACTCCAGCTGGCTGGGCCTCCCCAGACTTCTGCTTCCACAGCAAAAGCCTCTATGGTTAAGAACAGACCTCTGGCTTCACCCTGCTACTGCCCCTGTGCTGGCTCTTTGCTCTCTGCTCCTGGTTCACCTACCGTCTGGTGAAACAGACTTTGTTGGTAGATGTTCTTCTCCTACCTTTTCTTTCTGGGTTTTGTCAGTCGAATTTCTATTAAGAGATTTCTTTCATATTATCGGAAGGGAAACCAGGAGACCTTAGCACAGTGCTTGTCTCCTCTCCACCATCTTGACGAGAAGTCAAGACCTCCTTCTTCTTGACATTTCTTTTATTTTCTTTTATTTTTTTAAGTGTTTTTTTTTTTTGCAAGGCAATGTGGTTAAGTGGCTTGCCCAAGACCACATAGCTAGGTAATTATTAAGTGTCTGAGGTCAGATTTGAACCCTTGGTACTCCTGACTCCAAGGCCAGTGCTCTATCCACTGTGCCACCTAGTTGCCCCCTTTGATGTTTCTTTTAAAAATTCATCTTTCAGTTTATTTTCACTTATAACTTCACTTCCCTTTTATCAGTCCATTCTTCCCTTATCTTTCCCTTTCCCAGTCTATCACTTCCCCATAGATTGTTAGATTTTTAAATTCCAGTGGGAATGTATGTTATTAACTCACTGGGCTAAATCTACTGAATAGAATTTACTCAGAACTCATATTCTCCCTTATTTCCCTCTAAAATTTTAAATGCATGCCTTTTCCTTTTAGTGTTACTTATAGCTCTATTATTATTAATCAGGAATCATTAATCACAGTTCGAATATCTGATTGCTTGATAATCTCCTGTTATTAAGATATCATCACAGATTGTTTACTTGATTGCTTAATAGGCAACATTGACTCAGATTGCATCAAACTATAATTATAAACTTTTTTTTGCCTTACCATCTTTTTCAAGTATTTTTCAAGTACGCACAATCCTCCACAGAAGCCAAAGTGTCATCCAAAGCCATATCATTTCTTGTACAATTTGTGCCCCTCCACCTAGGTGTATTTCTTTCACACTTTACCCCTGGCCCTGCCACCTAAGGTACTTGTTAAGTGAAGCAGGTCTATTGTCTCTGTGAAGCACAGTTTAAGGCAAACTATGATCTAATTAACTGAATCTTGTAAATGTATAAGTAGTGGGAGGTTCTGGAGATCTCACCTGAGAACTTTACAAATGGTTGCAAGTAAGAGAGACACAGTCTCAGGTCCTGGAAATCTATGAGGCCCTCATTAGAAAAGGTACCTAAAACTTTGTATTTAAAGTGAGGCAAAGTATAATGAGTAATTTAAGTTATAGTTAACACCCCCCCCTTGTTTTTTTTTCAGCACTTTTTGTTTCAAACATGGCGGTGTTATTTTGGACCTTTTCAACTGAGAGACAAGACCAATTATACCCATATCCTTTAGGTTCATTCTCTTTAATTATATTCTTCTCTCTAATTATCCTTTGAGAAGTAATGTTCTAAAGCATTAGAAGTTTTATACCTTCCCTTTTAGAGTTGTATACAATTTGATAGTTGGGCAACATTTGTTTAAAACAACTTTTTTCCCATAATTTTTCATTTATTTTTTTTATGGAACTTTTCAGTCATGTATTTGGTGATTCAGTTTTCTATTTAGTTATGTTCTTTTTTGTCGGGAAATTCTGGAAGTCCTCTATTTCATTGAACATCCAGCCTTTTCCCTGACAGTATATTTTGAATTTTGCAGGGTAATACATTTTGGATTGTAATCCCAGGTCCATAGCTCCCCAAAATATGTTTTTCTAGTTCTTCTGATCCTTCACAGTTGAGGCTGATAGGTGCTATGTTAGTCTGATTGTGTTCCCTTTGTATTTAAATTGTTTTTACTGCATGCAATATCTTCTTGTTTATTTGAGGGTTTTGGAATATGGCTACTATAGTCTTTGGAGCTTTTATCCTGGATTCTCTTCCTGGAGGGATTCTGTGATCTTTTAATAGTTTATTATTATCTTGTTCTAGTAGATTTTGGCAGTTTTGCCTTATAACTTTCTGCATGATGTTTTCCAGGTTATTTTGTTGGTCCAGGCTTTCTAGTAGTCTAATGATTTATAGATTTTCTCTCTTGGATCCAGATTCCAGGTAATTCATTTTCCTTAGAAGGTACTTTACATTTTCTTCAATTTTTTTAGCCTTTTTATTTTGTTTGATGGGATCTTGTAGTCTTGTAGAGTTATTGGTTTCTAAATATTCAATTCTAATTTTTGAGATTTTATTTTCTTCAGTTAGCTTCTGTGTTTCCTCTTCCAGTGGGTTATTTTTATTTGTAATGGAGTTGATTTCTTTGGTCAACTATTCAAAATATTCCTGCATGACTTTTTTATTTTTCCCGTTTCTTCTTCCACTCTTCTTTGGTTTTTAGATTTTTTTAAAGTTCTTCAATGAGCTTTTGGATTTGAAGCCAATTTATAGACTGTTTTTGATATTTCCCCTGAGAGTAATTTTTCTTTTTCAAATACAGCATTACTGTCATCTTTGTCCATAAAGTAGTTATCTTTTAACTTTTTTTGTTCTTCTTTACTGTTTTAGTTCTGCTCCTGGGATATATGGAGTATAGATCCAAGTTTTTATTTTGATGGGGTTGGGGTCTGGTCCCTGGCTTGTTGTTGGCCAAGATGTTGCTTATGCAGTCCAGGCCTTGCCTTTACAGAGGTTTTTATCCTTATTTATGTCCAGGTTCTGACTTAACAGAGGATTATCCCCAACCCAGTCTTATCTTTTACCCTGGTGTTTTCAGGGTCCAGGTTTGTTTGCACTTGGGATCCTCCCTGCTGGCTTGCAATGTAGCTGCTTGGACCTCTGTTGTTATTAAGCTGTCAAGACCTAAATTGCACTGTAGCTAAGAACCTCCTGCTGGCTTTCCCCCCCTCTTCCACCTTCTGAACTTTACTTCCCTTTTTCACCCAAAGAGACAGACTTTCACACAAGATCCTCTACAATGTTTATGATTGAAAGCTTCTTTGAATCTTCTCTTTTTCTTGGTGGGATCTGTAGTGTGAATGTCAGAGTAGAGGTTTTATTTATGTTTTGTCGGAGGTTTTCCTTAATGAGAACATTGGAAGGAAATAGATTTTCAGAAATGATATTGTGTATTGCTTATGCTGAATAATAAATCAAACAAACAGCTTATCTGGTCAAGCAGAATACAAAGACTTGTTCCTAAAAAGTGCTTCCTGTTCATAGCTAAAAAATAATATTCATTAAAAAACATAAAAATAAATAATTTTTATGAAGACTTTCTTATTCTTAATACCAAAAGAATTCCTGAAGAAAGTTTTGTTTTTTACCAAAAAATAAGTCATTGTCATGACGAAATACAGCTCAGAATTCAAGATTATGAGAAATTTTTTTTAATAGAGAATGAATTCCTCTGGGCATCCATATTTGTAGTTTACTTTGCATTTATTGTATTTCTTCAAGAAGTACTGCAGAAACTCACACATGAGATTAATTATTAGATACTCAAAAGATTTAATTTTCACACTGGAAAAACCAAGAATTTGACATGGCAACTGTCGAGACTATGATATGTTGTTAAATGCACAACAAATTGAGCTTATTTATTGCTTATCTATTTACTTAGCTTTGAACTGCTCATACACCTATCTGTATATGGTCTCTATCATAATTGAAACATTGATGGACATTGTTTGAATTGAAAAGGATGAAAGTGTATTAGGGAGGAATTATGAGAAATCATGTAGTATATTTAATTAATTTATTTCATTTTCACAGGTCCATCTTTATTATGTTTATGTACTTGTATCTGTGTGTCATGTTATATAACTATAAAACATGGAATATACAATATCCATAATATTAACAATTAGTATCATTCAAATGTCAAAGAAAAGGAATATGGTAGGTATAAGCAATTTATAACACTTTGCTAGCAAGAAATTTCCTAGAGAGGTATTTTTTAAAAAATTTATAAGATATTTTAGGATTTGAGTTCATATGATACCTGCATCATCCTGAAAAACAAGTTTCCAAGTTGTAGAATATTTTAATGAAATCAATAAACTTAATTTGCCAATAGTATGAGGTTTCTATTTTTATTTTTCATCTTTATGAAAAGTGGATGAATGCTGGGAAAAATATATAACTTTGCAGTAGTAACTTGTTTAACATGCTGATATTCCATAATGGCAATCCAAAATAAAAACACAGATGAAAGAACTCACTGAAGGGTAAACACT
This sequence comes from Macrotis lagotis, assembly GCF_037893015.1. Classification (NCBI taxonomy): domain Eukaryota; kingdom Metazoa; phylum Chordata; class Mammalia; order Peramelemorphia; family Peramelidae; genus Macrotis; species Macrotis lagotis. Next base: position 125,137,957 of record NC_133665.1, read on the forward strand.
AACAACTACATGCTTATATAGCATATATCTTTTTCAGTATATTTAATATAAAGTAGAGAAAAGAGAAAAGGAGGAAAAGAAATAGAGAAGGAAAGAAGAAAAGGAAGAAAGTAATGAAGGAAAAAAGGAAGAAGAGAAAGAAACAAGGAAAGAAGGAGGGAAGAAAGGAAGTATGCAGGAAGGAAGAAAAGAGAAGGAAGAAGTGGAAAGAGAAGGAAGAAAAGGAAAGAAACTAGGAGAAAAAACTCAAAATTATAGAATTACAAAAGTGGAATGTATCTTAAATATCATCTAGAACAGGAATACCTTACCTGGTTTGTATGGTTAGATTTAAAAAATGTTTACAAACCAACATGGAACTTTGATAAATTTCCAAAGTAGTGGTTAGATAAAAATATTTAAACATTCCAATTTTAACTAAATATGTGCTTGTACAATATGCTGAGATCCAGAGAATTTAATATGCCTTGTTCAAGGTCAAACTTGAAGAATCCCAAGGGGTTTTTTTTCCTCCTTTTTTTATTAGCTTCAGATCTTTGTAATTAGAGATGTTTAAATAGCAAATAGATTAAAAACTTGGAAATGAAGCTTAAATTTTCTTTAAGCACTAAGATGTTTAACTTCCATAATTTCTTACTATTCTTCCCTCCTCTCCTCTCCTCTCCTCTCCTCTCCTCTACTCTCATTTTCCTCCTCCACCCCTCCCTTCCATCAATACTCTATTGAGATTATTATTTGATATTTCACAACTGAATTTCATTTTTGAAATAACAATAAGTTCAGAGCAACCAGAGGCTTTTGAGAAAAGTGAAATCATAATCTGTTGTGACGACCAGCTTTGTTAATTTTTTTAATATTTAAAAAATTTTAATTTATTTATTTTTGAATTTTACAATTTTCCCCAAAATTTCACTTCCCTCCCTCCACCCCCTACAGGATGCAGTCTGTTAGTCTTTACATTGTTTCCATGGCATACACTGATCTAAGTTGAATGTGATGAGAGAGAAATCATATCCTTAAGGAAGAAAAAAAAAACAAACGATAAGAGATAGCAAGATTACACGAGATAACTTTTTTTTAATTAAACATAATAGTATTTGGTCTTAGTTCAAACTCCACAATTCTTTCTCTGGATACAGATGGTGTTCTCCAATGGACATACCCCAAAATTGTCCCTGGCTGCTGCACTTATGAAATGAGCAAGTCCATTGATCATCAATCCCATGTTGCTGTTATGGTGTACAATGTTCTTCTCATCTTGATCACCTCACTCAGCATCATTTCATGCAAATCCCTCCAGGCTTTTCTGTCCTATCCCTCCTGGTTTCTAATAGAACAATAGTATTCCATAACATACATATACCACAATTTGTTTAGTCATTGCACAATTGATGGGCATTCACTCAATTTCCAATTCTTTGCTAACACAAATAGAGCTGCTATGAATATTTTTGTACAAGTAATGTTTTAAGCTTTTTCCTGATCTCTTCTGGGTATAGACCTAGTAGTGGTATTTCTGGAATGAAGGGTATGCACATTTTTATTACCCTTTGGGTGGAATTCCAAATTGCTCTCCAGAAAGGTTGGATGAGTTCACAGTTCCACCAACAATACATTAATGTTCCACATTTCCCCACATCCCTTTCAACATTGATCATTGTCCTTTCTGGTCATATTGACCAGCACAAGAGGTGTGAGGTGGTACCTCAGAGATGCTTTAATGTGCATTTTTCTAATCAGTAGTAATTTAGAGCAATTTTTCATATTGCTATGGATTACTTTGATTTCCTAATCTGTAGACTGTCTCTACATATCTTTTTGATCATTTGTCAATTGGAGAATGGCTTGGGTTTTTTTTTGTTTTTTTTGATAAATTTGATTCAGTTCTCTATGTATTTTAGAAATGAGTACTTTGTCAGAAATGCTAGTTGTAAAACTTGTTTCCCAATTTACTACATTTCTTTTGCTCTTGGTTACAGAAGTTTTGCCTGTGCAAAAGTGTTTTAATTTAATGTTATCAAAATCATCTAGTTTGTTTTTAATGATGTTCTCTATCTCTTCCTTGGCCATAAAGTCCTTCCCTTTCTATAAATCTGACAGGTAAACTGTCCTTTGATCTCCTAGTTTGCTTATAATATAGTCTTTTATGTCTAAATTCTGTATCCGTTTTGATATTATCTTAGTGTAAAGTGGGAAGTGTTGGTCTAATATGAGTTTCTGCCATACTAACTTCCAATTTTCCCAACAGTTTTTATCAAAGAGAGATTTTATCCCCAAAGCTGGACTTTTGGGGTTTATCAAACAGCTGATTACTATAATCATTTCCTGCTATTGCACCTAGTCTATTCCAGTGATCCACCACTCTATTTGTAAGTCAGTACCAAACAGTTTTGATGACAGATGATTTTTAATATAATTTAAGTTCTGGTAGGGCTAAGCCTCCTTCTTTTACACTTTTTTTTCATTAAATCCTTGGAAATTCTCGACTTTTTATTTCTCCTTTTGAATTTACTTACAATTTTGTCTACCTCATTAAAAGTAATTTTTGGAATTTTGATTGTTAAGGCACTAAATAATAGTTTAATTTAGGTAGAATTGTCATTTTTTTATTACATTAGCTCGGCCTTTCCATGAGCAGTTGATATTTGCCCAGTTTTTAAAATCTGATTTTATTTGTGAGAGAAGTGTTTGTAGTTATTTTCATAGAGTTTCTGAGTCTGCCTTGGCAGGTAGACTCCCACTGTTTGAAGTTACTTTGAATGGGATTTCTCTTTCTAGCTCTTGCTGCTGTATCTTCTTAGTAATATATAGAAATGCTGAGGATTTATGAGGTTTTGTTTTATATCCTGGGACTTTGCTAAAGTTGCTAATTCTTTCTAGTAGTTTTTTAAATGATGTTTTGGGATTCTCTGTCATCTGCAAAGAGTGAGAATTTTGTTTCTTCCTTCCCAATTCTAATTCCTTCAATTTCTTTCTCTTCTCTTATTGCAGAAGTTAACATTTCTAGCGTAATATTGAATAGTAGTGGTGATAATGGGCATCTTTGTAGCATAATATTGAATAGTAGTGGTGATAATGGGCATCTTTGTTTCACCCTGATCTTATAGCAATTGCCTCTAGTTTGCCCCCATTGAATATAATGCTTGTTGATGGTTTCAGGTAGATACTGTTTATCATTCTAAGGAATAATCCATTTATTCTTCTGCTCTCTAGATTTTTTAGTAGGAATGGGTGCTCTATTTGGACAAAGACTTTTTCAACATCTATTGACATAATTATATGATTTCTTATAGGTTTGTTATTGATATAGTTAATTAAAGAAACAGTTTTCCTAATAATGAACCAACCTTGCATTCCTGGGATAAATGATATTTGCTCATAGTGTATTATCCTAGTGATAACTTTCTGTAATCACTTTGCTAGGATGTTATTTAAGATTTCTGCATCTATATTCATTAGGGAGATAGGACTTTCTCTGTTTTGATTCTTTCTGGTTTAGGTATCAGCACCATATGGGTGTCATAGAAATAGTAAGAGTTCTCTCCTCAACTATTTTCCTAAAGAATTTCTATAGAATTGGAAGCAATTATTCCTTAAATGTTTGATTGAATTCACTTTGAATGCATCTGGCCGTGGAAATTTTTCTTAGTGAGTTGAATAAAGGCTTGTTAAATTTCTTTTTCCTCAGATAGAGTTATTTTAATATTTAATTTCCTCTTCATTCGACCTGGGCAACTTAGATTCTTGTAAATATTCATCCATTTCACTTAGACTATCAAATTTATTAGCATACAGTTGGACAAAATAATTCTGCATTGTTACTTTAATTTCCTCCTTATTGATAGTGATATATTTATGATGGTAATTTTATTTTCTATTTTCTTTTTTTAAATCTAATTACCCAGGGATTTATCAATTTTATTTTTTTATAAAACAAATTCTTGGTTTTATTTATTAATTTTATAGTATTCTTGCTTTCTATTTTATTAATTTCTCCTTTAATTTTTAGAATTTCTTATTTGGTATTTAATTGGTATGGGTTAATTTGTCCTTTCCTCTAATTTCTTTAGTTGCATGTTTAGTCCATTGATTTCCTCTTTCTTCAATTTTTTTCATACAAGCATTCAAAGATATCCCTTGACAACTGCCTTGGCTACATCCCATAAGTTTTGACATGTTGTCTCATTATAATAATGATCTAGGATGAAATCATTGATTCTTTCTATAATTTGTTGTTTGATCCATTCATTCTTTAAAATTATGTTATTTAGTTTCTAATTACTTTTAGATCTATCTCTCCCTAGCCAATTATGGCATGTGATTTTTATTGCATTGTGATCTGAGGAGGATGTATTCACTAATTCTGCCTTTCTGCATTTGACTATTATATTTTTATGGCCTATTACATGGTCAGCTTTGATGTAAGTGCCATGTACTGCAGGGGGAAAAAAGTATATTCTCTTCTATCTCCATTTTACTTTCTCCAAAGGCCTATCATGTCTAGGTTTTCCTAACATTCTATTTCACTCCTTTACTTCCTTCTCGATTATTTTCTGGTTACATTTATCAAAATGTGAGGGTGGGAGTTTGAGGCCTCCCGCTACTAGAGTTTTGTTTTCTATGTTATCCTGTAACTCATTCAACTTCTCATCTAAAAAGTTGGATGCTATGCCACTTGATGCACATATATTTAGTATTGAAATTACTTCATTATCTATGGTACCTATTTGGAGGATATAGTTTCCTTACTTATCTCTTTTAATGAGATCTATTTTTGCAGTTGCTTTGTCTGAAATAAGAATTGCTACCCCTGCTTTTTTCACTTCAACTGAAGCAAAATATATTTTGCTCCAAGTTTTTACCTATACTCCCTATGTATCTTTCTGTTTCAAATGAGTTTCTTGTAAGCAGCATATTTTAGGATTCTGGTTTTAATCCAGTCTGCTATTCACTTACATTTTATGGGAGAGTTCAACCCATTCAAGTTCAAAGTTAAAATTGCTAAATCTTTATTGCCCTCCATGCTATCTTCCCTCTTTTTCTATCTTCCCCCTTTTTACACTTTATCCACATTCCCCAGGATTTTGTTTCTAAATAACACTACCTTCAGTATATTTGCCTCTTGTTTCCAATAGTTTCTATTTTCCATCCCACTTCCCCTTTCCCATTTTTATACTTGAAAAGTAAGATAAATTTCTCAGATTACCTGAGTGCGGATATGTTAATTTTAAGCCTGATTTGGTAAGAGCCAGATTCAGGCAGTTCTCTCCTCCTCCTTTCTTCCCTTCTTTTGCAATAGATCCTGTGTACATCTTTATGTAACGTGATTCACCCCATTCAATCTTCTCCATCCTCCTGTCTTTATACTGTCCCTCCCTTTTAAGAAGATTTTTTTTTAATCATTCTATCAGAGTTACAGAAAATTTGTGAGTGTCCATAATTTCTGGCTAAGTACACTTGTTGTGGCTTGCTTCACCTTGAGGCCCACAATGACAACCTCCCTCCCAGAGGGGAGCTGAGAATAAGGAGTCAAGCCACCACTGCCTTATGCCTTCAGCTCAAATTTATTACTGCTTAGCTTCTACATATATACTGTTAGGTCTTCCGGGGTAGAACAAAGAAGAATGAGGGAATGGGGGTGCACAAGCAGGGTGTATGTGCAGCGTCTTGCATTACAGGACAAGAGGGTACATTGGGGGAAGGTGGTAAAACACAGCTGTGTCTTGTGCCCTTGGGCTGTGGGGTGGAATGTCCAGCTCCCAAGGACTCCAGGGTACCTTATCTCTCAGGGCGGCATGTCAGCTCCTGAGACTGTCCAGGTGGCGGTTTACTTGGAAATGATTTGTATCATAGCTGTTAGAATAGCCTGTGTTCCCACATACATTATCTCTAATACTTTTACAATTCTAGAGAGTTATGAGAATCTTTCTTCTAGGTGCAGCTATAGCCAGGTTTTTATCTTAATGATAGCAGATTTTTTTACCTTTTCATGTATCTCTTGGGTCTCCTGCTTGATGTCTAAAATTTCTATTTAGCACTGTTCTTTTCATCAGAAATAGATAGAATTCTCCTATTTCATTAAGTTTCCATCTTTTCCCCTGTAAGAGAAGGCTCAGTTTTGCCAGATAGTAGGTTTTTACCTTTATTCCAAGCTCCCTTGTTCTTCAGAATATCTCATTTGAGGCCCTTCAATCCCTTAATGTTGATGCAGCCAGATTCTGTGTAATTCGTACTGTGGCTCCTTGGTATCTAAATTGTTTCTTTTTGGTTGCTTGCAGGATTTTCTCTTTTATCTGACAGTTCTGGAATTTGGGCACAATATCCCTTGGTGGTTTTATTTTGGAATCCCTTTTCTGGAAGGTATTGATGTATTCCTTTAATAACTATTTTGCCCTCTGCTTCCATGATATCAGAGCAGTTTTCCATCACTAAATCCTATAATATTAAGTCCAGGCTTTTTTTCTCTCTTCACTGTTTTCAGGAAGCCCAATGATCCTTAGGTTGTCTCTCCCTATGCTATTCTGGTGACCAATGGTCTTTCTCAATGAGGCATTTTATTTTCTTCTATTTTTTTTTATTTTTTGATTTTGTTTATCAGATTCTTGTTGTCTCATGAAGTCATTAGTTTCCACAGATTCTTTTCTTTTTTTTTAGAGAAGAATATGCTTCATTATCTTTTGCAACTCCTTTTCCAATTGGACAATTCTATTTTTGAAGGAGTTTTCTATTTGCCCAATTGTTCTTTTGAGAGAATTATTTTCTTTTTTTGCATTTGCCCAATTTAGGATTTGAGAGAATTACTTCTTTTTGTCTTTGTCCAGTTGTATTTCCAAGGATTTATTTTCTTGCTATGATATGTTAATTTTCTTTTGAAAGGTATTATTTTTTCTTGAGTTTCTTTTTCCAATTTTTCCAATTGCTTTTCAAACTCCTTCCTTATTTCTTCTAGGAAGTCTTCTAGGAAGTCTTCTAGGAGACCAATTCATATTCTTCTCAGAAATTCTAGATCTTTTTGATTCAGGGTCTTTACCTTCTAGGTAGTTTTCTATGGACCCCCTTTTCTACTTGCTTTTCTTCATTTTCCTAGAATCTTGTGTTGGGGGAGAGCCTGGCTCACAGAGATTTGGTGTGGAGATCCCTAGAGTCTCTGCTCACTTGACTTAGTAACTCCCAGTGGGCAGGCCAGTAGAGGGTTCTGGTTGCTTTCTCTGGAGTGTCAGTGGCCTTGATTTGAGGCCCTCTCCCTTTACCTGGAGGGTGTGAGGGGCAGCAGCAGGGTCTGAATTATCCTGGAACAATGTTGGTTATGCCCTGGGGAGAGAATGTTAATTTCCCTTTCAGCTGAGGGAGTTTTGCTGCCCCTACCTGTTCTTGGGGGGTGGGGGTGGAGGTGCTGTTACTGTGGGGTTTTTTTTAGGTTTTTGCAAGGCAAATGAGGTTAAGTGGCTTGCCCAAGGCCACTCAGCTAGGTAATTATTAAGTGTCTGTGACCAGATTTGAACCCAGGTACTCCTGACTCCAAGGCCTGTGCTTTATCCACTATGCCACCTAGCCACCCTGTTACTGTGTGTTTTTCTGGGAAAAGTTATCTGCTGAAAATGTGGAGCTCAGGGCCCTGAGATGAGTGGATCAATGTCCAGTGGCTCTTTGCAACTGTCTGTGTTGGGACTCCCCATACCTCCACTCCCATGGCCAAAGCCTCCTCAGCCTTGGACCCTGACTCCCATGGTCAAAGCTTTTGTGGCTTTGTGGATGATCTTAGGTCAGTTTGGCTTTCACCCTGCCCCCACTGGCTCTTTGTTCTCTCCCCTAGTTCACCTATGATCCCAGGAGACAGACCTTTTGGTAGATAGATGTTTTTCTCCTAGCTTCTCTTTCTGGGTTTTGCCAATAGGATTTCTGTTAAGAGGTTTCTTTCATATTATTTTTGAGGGGAAACCAGGAGACCTTAGCTAAATGCCTGTCTTCTCTCTGCCATCCTGGCCAGAAGTCATCAATGCTGTTATTCTTTATTATACAGTATTTATCCAGAAATTGAAATTTTTTATTCAAAATGTTTTCTTCTTGAATTCAAGAACTGATTTTGTTATTTTATTGGTATTTTGATAAATTCAAAATATTAATAATAAAATATAGGGTATTAATATAATTGTTTAAATATACTTTCAAAAATGTTTGTTAAGCTGAAAAAAACTAAATTGCCTGGGATGAAACTTTTTTTAATACCTGTATTCCCAAATTTTGAGATCAGAGAGCACAATGATACAGTAGAAAGTACTTTGACAGTGAAGTAACAGACATATGTTCAAATTGTCCCTGTGATGCTTTTTACCTCATTGACCTTATAGAAATCTGTCCCTCTGAGTCTCACTTGACTGGTAAATTGGGGTATGGTTCTAGATGCTTTCTAAGGTCCCTTCTAAGTTTAAAACTATACGCTATGAAATCACCATGACTTGAGGGTTGTCCAGTACTCACTGCTATTTGGATATTTCATTAACTGTTGGAGGTCATATTAAGTGTGTTCCTTCTAGGCTTTCTTATGATATATAAGAGGTAATGGTGCTTTTTGAGATTCTCACTTTCTCAAAATTAATAGTTCCAACACTGAGATGTGAGCTCAAAATGGAAAATTCAATAGTTTCCTCTAATTAATACATCAGCATCAATTTCTCTGTTTTCAAGCTATGTGGTTCTCTGCTAATGGAATAGTATTTTTGACCTTTGACTCACTCGGCCTTATCCATTCCATCAAATCAATTTACCATTTATTGTGAAGTATCATGCTGCTTCTCTTGGTATGAAAAAAAAAGCTATGATAAGGGTAACAAGGCCTTAGAATGGTTCATTTTGTTATATGTTGTTCCTAGTTATGCTTGTTTTTGTGGACTTGTAGACTATTTGAATTTCTCTAATGAATTAACAAAATAATTACATATTTCTCTTGCACTAAGATGATGTGAAAGAAGATTCAGGAAGACTTCACAGGGGAAAAGTAACTGAACTAAGCCTCTTTTTTGTTTAGTATGAAAACAATGAAAATAAAAATGTGTAATAATGAATTTACATTATGTTTCTCAATATTCAATGTTAAAAGAATCAGCAATATGTTAATTCTTAATATTCTTTTGGTGAATTAATTAAATTTATTTTTAACTAATATCTTATAAGTGATAATCATAAGAAAATACATAGGAGTTACATAAAAATGCTTATCTAAATTTCCTTCTTAATTTTAACAATATATTTTAAAACCTCGATTTGCAAATTTAATTCATTATGATTTGTTCATACTGAAAATGAATTTTCTCAGATTAAATAAAGTTGGATGATCAGTATCACATCCCCAAAAACATTCATATTAAAATAATTATTTGCAATTTTAAGTAAGTTTTTTTTTGTCCCTAATGAAGCTGGATAGCAATTAATAAACAATATAAACTGAAATTAAAACAAATTTACCTACACTTTACCTTTAATAAGCATCATGGCAGGCTTGAGGGAGACTAGAGGAAAGAGGAGGTAGGAGAATCTCCTTCCATGAAAATATCATTAATTTTAACATCAGGAGTGATTTGTCTTATGCTACTTTCACTAAAAGGAAGATTAACACTATTGCATTCACTTATTTTTCATTTTTTAGAATTACTTTCATTTTTTGACTCACTGATTTTTTTTTTCTTTATGTTCTCTTCTGAGTTACTTGAAGGTGTGTGTGTGTTGGGTGGGGGGAGTACTTGAAACAGGTAGACAAATTAAGAGGCTATGATACAGTTTAGGTAAGTGGTAAGGAGGGATGAGCAAGAGGAATGATTTTGAAGAGTGAGAAGGTGCTGTCCCTGGAGACAGTATTGAAGTAGAAATGAACAATGTGAGTTATGGGGGATTTCTTTAACATATGAAAGCAAAAAAATAAACACACACACACACACACACACACACACACACACACACAAAACAAACAAGTGAACAAATAAAGAAACAAACTAAAAAGAACATTTACCTGGTTGCGTGTCTTCCTTTTGGGAGTCATTCAGGTCCAAACATGATGTTCATATTGGGAATTTTTGTTCAATTTGCAAGACAAATTTTTTGAAAAAATTTCTCTAGTCCACTGAAGCATAGATAAGCCAGTTTATTTGTAAACTGAGGTTCTACTGTATTTACCTAACACAGGAATAATTCACTTCACAGAAATTTTATTTAATAGTATTCCAATGCCAGAATATTTGTTAGAAAAAAATAAGAATTACTATGGGGCAATTAAAAAACATTTTATGGTATATTCAAGTCCCTCACTGATACCTGTTTGGTGGTGGTAGTGATAGTTCTTACAGAATAATAACATTTCATCAAATTCATTTATCACAACTTGTTCAGTCACCCCTCATTTGATAGGCATGCCTCAATTTCCAATTCTTTGCTGCCACCAAAAGGCCTGCTATGAAAACCTTTCTTTTGTGGGTCTTTTCCACTTTTTATTACTTCTTTGGGATATAAATTCAGTAGGGGTATTACTGGATTAAATATTTGGCACAGATTTGTTGCCCTTTGGGCAATTATTCTCCATAATGGTTGGATCAGTGTACAACTCTGCCAACATTGCACCAGTGTCCCAGTTTTGTAACATGCCCTCCAACATTTATCATTTTGCTTTTGTATGATAATTACAATCTGATAGTTGTGGAGTGGTACAATAAAGTTCTGATCAACCCTGATTAATGCAGCTCCTCTTAGTAGTTCAGAAAACTAGGACAACCCTAGAAGAACTGCTATGAACAATGCTATATCTACCTAGGGGAAGAAAAACAAAACAAAATAAAAAGAATCCCTTCAGAATCTGAATGAACATTGCAATCACTTTTTTTTAAAATTTCTCTTATATATTTGGTTCCTATCTCATGGTTTTCTTTCTTTTCCCTTAATTCTAATTTCTTATACTGAAAATGACTAATTTGCAAACATGTTGAACATAAATGTGCATGGGCAATATTCACTTTACTGTTCACTGCTGAGGGGAATGGAGTGGGAAGGCATATTAGAAGGAAATTATTTAACTTAAAAATAATGCATATGTATGTGGATGCATGTAGAAAAACTTTTATAATGTGTAATTGATAAAATAAAATATCAATTAAAAAAAGAATCTGATGCTATACTAAATGAGGCATATATGTTTAGAATTGACATTTCTTCATTGTCTATGTTTATTAATAGATTTAGTTTCCTTTATAACTTTTAATAAGATCTATTTTTGCTTTTGCCTTGTCTGAGTTCAGACTTGCTACCCCTGGTTTTTATACTTTAGCTGATGTATAATAAATTCTACTCCTTTAAACCTATTCACTGTATGTATCTATCTGCTTCAAATGTTTTTTCTACATATTGTAGAATTCTGTTTTTAATCCACTCTACTATCTGTTTGCATTTTATGGAAGAGTTCATAAAATTCACATTTATAGTTATGATTACTAACTCTATATTGTCCTCCCATTTGTTCTTCTTGCTCCCCTTTTACCACATCCCTCCTCATCAGAGATTTTTCCCTGACCAAAACATCCCTCAATCTTCCCCCTACCTTCTGAATGCTTCAATTTCCCTTTTTTCCCCTTCCTCCTCCTAATTCCCAGGAGGGTAAAATAAATTTCTAAATCAAAATAAGTGTATATGTTATTCAGAATTTTAGCTAAATCTGATTAGAGTATGATTCAAACAAATCTTTCTATTGTAAAAGGTCCCTTTTACCTCTTCAAGGGAGGTATTTTATCTTATTCAGCCTCCCCTTTCCTCATTCCATAAAAAGGATCTTTATTTAATGTGTTTATCTTTTTATATCATCTCATCAAAATCATCTAGTAAGCCCACATCCTCTAAATATACTCTTTCTAATAAAGATGCATCTTTGGAGATAATCAGTTTATTCTTATTGAAATAATTTTTTCCCCTTTCCCATGTTTGCCTTTCTATATAACTCCTCAGTTTCACATTTGAAGAAGTTATTTTTTAAACTCTTGTCTTCCCATAAGGAAAATATGAAAAATACTATTTTGTTAAATGGTCATATGTTCCTTTAAAAGATCTTGTTCAGTTTTACTGGGTAGTTTATTCTTGGTTGTAACCTAAACTCATTTATCTTTCAGAATATAATTTTCCAGGCCCTTTGATCCTTTAATGTTGTGCTACAGAGTCCTGTGTAATCTTGACTGTGACTCCTTGGTATTTGAATTATTTCTTTAAATCTGTTTATAGTACGTTTTCCTTCACCTGATAATTCTGGAACTTATCTATGATATTCCTTGGAGATTTTATTTTGGGTCTCTTTTAGTGTATTTTTTCAGTGATTATTTTGACCCCTGGTTCTAGGAAATAAGGATAATTTTCCTTGATATTTTCTTGAAAAATATTATCCAGATGTTTTTCTTTGATCATATCTTTCAGTTAATCCAATAATTCTTAAAATATATATTCTGGATAAATTTTTTTCTAGGCTAATTGCTCTTCCAATGAAATAGCTTTTATTTTCTTTTAATTTTTTCCATTTCTTTGAATTTGCTAGACTAGTTTTTGGTGTATCACAAAGTCATTAGCTTCTATTTGTCAATTCTATTTTTAAGGAATTATTTTCTTTGGTTAGCTTTTGTATCTCCTTTTTAATTTGATCAATTTTTTTTAAATTAAGGTTTCTTTAATAGAAATTTTAGCCATTTGATCAATTTTATATTTTAAAAAGTTTTTTTTTTGCATCTGCTCAATTGTATATTTAAAGTACATGTTTCCTTTCAATCACCTTTTGTCTTTCCTTTGTAAACTGTTGAATTTTTTTTGTATTTCTTTTTCAGTTTTCCTACTTGACTTTTAAAATGCTTTTTCGAGCTCTTCCAAGAAGTCCTTTTGGGATGGGGAACCTGCGTCTGGGCCTTTAACATGTAGGACATTTTTATGCCATTCTCTTCTGAGATGGTTGTTTTGATCTTCCTTATCACCATTGTAGCTTTCTATGCTCAGAGCATTTCTTTGACTTTTTTTTTGTAATCATTTTGAACTCTGTTCCTGGACCATAACAGGCACTGTCCCATGCTTCTTGTCCTGGGGTAGGGGCCTGCTCAGGGACTTTTCACACAGGGACCCGCAATGGTAGGAACTTGCTCAGTGCTCTGGAGATGCCCAGACCTACTTCCCCCAGGTACACTGGGGTTCTGGGGATATCAATTTGCCTTAAGTGTTGAAGCTCTCATACGTGACTTGCTGTGTCTTTAGCATGCTGAGCTGAGAGCCAGAGGCCTTGGTTATTGATTTCTGCTATGGCTCAGAGCCTGCAGCTGACTTCCTCCAGACTCTTTCTTCACTGTTCTCTGCTCCCTTTGCTGGATTCTGCTCCAAGTTAGGAAATTAAAATTTTTAGGAACTATCTTCTTATCTCTGTCACTAGTATACCCTAATTGCACCAAGGTAATCTTAAACTATGTTATTCACAGTTAACTGCTTTCATTAAAATAAAAAAAATAGATAATATGTAAAAGTTACTGAATTAATATATACATATAGATATATAATTGTTTCTATATTTATATAGAGAGATAGATATAGTTATATAGTTAGAAAAAAGATGCATCAAGACATCTATAATGTTATTGCTTTAAGTATTCCTTCCACTGATACTGAGGGTAACATCTCCCTGCCTTAGTAGATAGATGGTTTTTATAAATAGTTGCTCCTTATTCTCCCCCACCCCTCAAAAATTTCTATTACTCAATGACTCTAATATTTATTGAACTTCTTTAAGTATTGCTGTTGAGTTACTTTCAGTCACTTAGGGCTCTTCACAACTTCTGAAGTTTTCTTGGCATAGAGACTGGGGTGGTTTGCCTTTTCCTCCTACAGTTCATTTTATAGATAAGGAAACTGAGACACTATGGTTAAGTGACTTCTTCAGGGTCACACAGCTAAGAAGTGTCTGAAATAAAATGTGAACTTATAAAATGTGTATTCTTCAATTCTAGACCCATCATTTTATCCAATGTGTCACCTAGTTGCTCTAAATATATATTGTTCCTTTGATAACAATTCACTATTTGTTATTAGATCCAAAGGAAAACATCCCTAGGTTACATTGGATCTTTCAAGAAAACAACAGGTGTTTAGTAGAAGAGAACCAGGGAGGGTCAGAGATGGGGCAATATCAGGGACAGAAATGGACAAGATCAAAGATTGAGCAGGGGGGCCTAGGTGGCACAGTGGATAAAGCACTGGCCCTGGAGCCAGGAGTACCTGGTTTCAAATCTGTTCTCAGACACTTAATAATTACCTAGCTGTGTGGCCTTGGGCAAGCCACTTAATCCCATTTGCCTTGCTAAAAAAAAAAAAAAAAAAACCTAAAAAAAAAAGATTGAGGAAAAGTGCCTGAAAGAATTTATAGAGTCAAAGGATTATTTATGAAGGCATTAATGACACATTGAAACATTAACAGAAGTTTTAATAAATATACCTTTATTAGAAGATAGAATTTTTAAAACAATATCTGATGAGTATCATGAGGTTTATTCTGTGAATGCTAAAAGTTATCTTTTTCTCTAATAATTCTCAATTGTGCTTTTCTATAAATGTATTGAAACAAGTAAAATTACTTGTGTGACTTACAAAATGAACCATTACTTTGAGTAACTACTCCATATTTTTCAATCTTTGAAAAAAATTAATACATATAAAAATTAAACTTTGGAAAATTGCTCCTTTGAGGAACAAGAAAAGGATCTGAGTTTATGTAGCACTGAAAAAGAATCTTACTTCTAAGAATAGATATTGCATAAATTAAAATTAATTTCTCTTTATACTTTTTGAGGAAAAAACAAGAGGGAATTTAGAGATTCGGTTTAGACAAAAGGAAGAATTTTCTAAGCATAAATATGTACAATATTGGAATAAAGAATGTTACATTGAGTTTATATATCCAATCTGTGATTTGTATGTTAACCAATATGTCTTATCCTTCCTATACCAGGAAAGGGCTATAAATGTCCTAATATGAAGTTCAAGTCATATACTTACATGAATGAATAAATCTTACCTTTCCACCTTGACTTAATTCATATTAAGATGAAAATGAAACTTCCCTAAATGAAAAAAATTACTAATTTTAGGAAACTGATAATTCTTCATGGGAAACAGCATGAATGTATCTATTTATATACAAAATAAATACATAAAATGTATGCAAAATAAATACAAGATAATTTTAAAGGAGGTACTAGTATTAAGAGGCCTCTGGACAGATCCCATGTAGGCTGTGACATTTGAGCTGAATAC